>NC_068939.1:150305131-150363496 GCF_016801865.2 Culex pipiens pallens | reverse complement strand
CTTTTTGCTTTTTGCTTTTGCTTTTTGCTTTTTGCTTTTTGCTTTTTGCTTTTTGCTTTTTGCTTTTTGCTTTTTGCTTTTTGCTTTTTGCTTTTTGCTTTTTGCTTTTTGCTTTTTGCTTTTTGCTTTTTGCTTTTTGCTTTTTGCTTTTTGCTTTTTGCTTTTTGCTTTTTGCTTTTTGCTTTTTGCTTTTTGCTTTTTGCTTTTTGCTTTTTGCTTTTTGCTTTTTGCTTTTTGCTTTTTGCTTTTTGCTTTTTGCTTTTTGCTTTTTGCTTTTTGCTTTTTGCTTTTTGCTTTTTGCTTTTTGCTTTTTGCTTTTTGCTTTTTGCTTTTTGCTTTTTGCTTTTTGATTTTTGCTTTTTGCTTTTTGCTTTTTGCTTTTTGCTTTTTGCTTTTTGCTTTTTGTTTTTTTTATGATTTGTGTTTTAGGACAATTTTTCATCCAATGTTATCAGCAAAATGCATACAGTATGATGAGATTTACTATGTCTTTAGGAAAACGGGGTTCACAAAAAAAAAAACGTTACTTAATCCACCGGTAAGGTGGTTGATGCCTTCCTCACACACATATTTTTTGATGAGTTTGTATGTTTATTGTTTGTTCATATCCACTAGCATGTTAACATTACAACAGGAGTGTAGCCAGAATTTTGGTTCATTGTTCATTGTTTTGCATGAAATGTTATGTAAATCAAAAATCAAATTATTCGCCCTATTTGCCTTCTCGATTGCGAGATTCCTACTCGAAGCTAAGTGTCTGAAGGCTTGATTGTTGAGGCAATTGCAAACCTCTTTTTACACACAGGGAGACGACTCCTACACCTGGTCTAAGCTAACGAACTAACCTCTAGGTTAGACAGGGGCCAACATTTACTTCCCAGTCCGACGGAAGGCGTGATTAGACAAATCTCGTCTCGAAAAATGCCACTTTGAACTTATGGGATCGAACCCCCACGAGTTCCGGTTTTTACAATTGTTTTATTAGCATAAGTTTTGAAGAACCCAAGACGGACTGATTGAGACCACAATGGTCAAAATCCGTTTAGTACAGAGATAATTGATTGACATTTTTTGTCCACATCCATACACACACTTACACAGACATTTGCTCAGAACTTGGTTCTGAGGCAATATGTATACTTGAAGGTAAATCTAGGAGGTCAAATTAAGACATTATTTTTTCGAGTAATTTTATAGCCTTACCTCAATTAGGAGAATCCAGAATCCTCAATTAGGAGGAATCCAGCTTGATGGTATCCTCGAGTTGGCCACCGCCGAGGCGGTTGAAGTCGGTTTGCGATTTGTAGAAGACTTAGTCATCGTAACACCAGATTTTCGCAGACGTGTTGGAAGGTTGTTGGTTCGTCTGCTGGAACGGCCTTATTTGGAAGCGTGAGAATGGGCAAGCGCTCCGGAACAGTGTCCAGTGGCTCTTCTGAGGATGAGGATTCATACTTGCCTTCCAAAACGACGGACACTTCGGTTTCGATGATAGTTTCTGGATTTTCACAATCCGGCACAGAAACGGTTTCCTCCGGTTTCACTTTCACGACCACCTCAACATCCGGTATAGAAACGTCCATGGCCTCGATTCCAGCAACCGTACTTGGTCGGGGAAACTCCGGCTCGGCTCCTTTTTCCCCAGCAGCATAGATGGTCCACTTCAACTTTTGTGCCAGTTTCCACCGGATCTTGATCCATCACCAGGTCCAGCATCAGCTCCATCGTTTGACCCGCATCGCCACTCAGCAGCATTTGGGTGTTGGCAAAGATTCTGGTAGCGAGCCTTAAACTGACGGAAAAGCTGCCAGTGGCAATCCGGCAGCGAAGCGGTCCGGTGCGGGTCGGCTTTCCGGCTTGGGTAGATTCGGGAGTTCTTTATTATTTTTGGGGCGCGATTTAATCCGCGGAACGACCGAAACAATAACAAAACTGCAAAACATCAGTCACTGCAGAATTTTGACAGTTATTCGGCTTCTAGAAAATCGATCAACCAAAGTCGACGAACACACTAAATCGAACTTGGCTGAGTTCGTTTCCGCACTTTTTCATTTGATTTTTTTCAGTTCGATCACGATTACACAAAAAAGTGTAAACATTGGGTGGGAAAGATAGGGAATGTGCGAAAATGAACCAAGTGTCAAGTGTGATTTTCAGTTACAGTAAAAATAGGGTGCCGGGTCCTGTGGTGTAGCGGTTAGCGTAGTAGTCCTCACCCCAGCAAGTCCTGGGTTTAATCCCAGACGGAACCGGTGGCATTTTTCGAGACGAGATTTGCATGATCACGCCTTCTATCGGATGGAGAAGTAAAACGTTGGTCCTTTTGCTTAAAAGTGGTTTTGTATGACTCACCACACATAACCTTCGGACGCCTAGAAATGAGCAGAAACTTGCAAGAGAGACCACAAAAGACCCGGGGGTCGTTAATGTGGATTGCTTTGCGTTTAAAAATAGCGTCCAAAAGCCCTATGTAAATTTGTATGCAAGTTGAACTGGAATTGGGTCCTAATATTTAGCTTAAATTTGTAATATTATTGTTAACAACGATAAAGCTTATATTTCTGAGTACAATGACCCTTTAAACGACCGCAATGGATTTAAAATTGATTTTAATTCAATTTAAAAAAATAACTTCACGGCCTTTCTTGATAGCTAGTTTCGAGGGGACCAAAGTTGATCCGACGTCGTCGATCACCCTGTGCATCCCACTTTGAAAACCAAAACAAAACTAGAAAAAAAACAAGTGAGGTTACGTTATTCTTCTCAACAGATTTAAGTGCTCATAACTTTGGATAGGTAAGTCCGATCACTTTTTTTTTTTCAATCCACGGTAAAAGGCTTCTCATTTGCTTTCTAAAAATATATAATATGTGATGGTTTCATGAAAAAACCACCCTTTTTACCATAATTTTTATTTTATATGAAACAGTTTTTTCAACATATTTTTTTATAAACATGATAAAACTGCATGAATTTAAATATTGTAAGATCAGTTCCTAGCTGAACTCGGTCACTGGAAACGACCGGCGACTCAGTGACCGACGAAATAGGCGACGGGCCAGATGCGGGCATAAAAATGTCAAAATCTCTTCCCCCTCACTTCGTCTCACCATCCAGCTGCAGCTTTCTAATCTAATCTAATCGAACACAAGCGCAGCCAGTCCGAAGAAAGCATCCTGGAAGAACATGTGATTAGATTACGCCACATGTTCTTTCTTGTCAATATTAATGATTGTAGTACATTCGAGCATCCCCGAAACGTATTACACTCATAAAAGCGGCCAGGCCTACTGCGTTGCATTAACCGCAGAGAGGATTCTGTGAACGGGTCACATTTCACAGAATCTACAGGGGAGGAAGGATGCGTGGACATACCGTACCAAACGCTCCGGACCATCCAGCTGCAGCTTTGTTGACAAACAAACGGAGCACGCGGTCACATGATGGCGGCATCGAGCCAGAATTAGGGGTGATCATGTGATTAAAAATGAAAGTTTTTTCAAGAAAAATAATATTTTTCCGACCGAATAAAAAAATTGCCAGCATGTTCAAACCATTATTCCTGATGTCGGAGAAGTGATAAAAAAGCAAAATTTTAATCCATAATTTTTCTATAAATTGATTTTTTTTCACTCCAACTGGGAACCCCTAGGTCTATCCACGACCGTTTCCAATGACCGTGAGAAGATGCCAAAAAATCCAGCTACGAGCTAAATCCACAATAGAGCTATCTAAGCCCGATCTCACACACACACTAGCACCCCATTTGTTTTGCTGGCGGGTACATAATTTAACCTCAATCTTTTTCGTGTACGTACTCGCAATACATGCGCACGTAGATTACTCTATAGCAAGTTGAGGAACGTTAAGACGGATCGATTAAAACCATTCCGGCCAAAATCGGTTGAGCATGTGACGAGATATTCCAGTGACATTGATTTGGTACACATGTCTACATACAGCCAAACACACAGACATTTGCTCAGCTCGTGATTCTGAGTCGATATGTACAAATGAAGGTAGGTCTAGGAGGTCTAATTGAAAAGTTCATTTTTCGAGTGATTTTATAGCCTTTCCTCAGTAAGGTGAGGAAGGCAAAAACTAAAAATATCAAAATCAAATCAAATTATTCGCTCTACAGCATTTCCCGTAGATACTAGGTGTCCGAAGGCTTGATTGTTGAGGCAATTGCAAACCTCTTTTTACACCTTAGCTTCCATTCATCCCGGGATTCGAACTGACAACCTTTGGATTGTTGGCCCAACTGCCTACAAGCGACACCACCGAGACATGACCCACGGAGACGACTCCTACACCTGGACTGAGCTAACGATCGAATTATTCTTTTATTTTCTAACTAATAATTCTTCCGATTCCAAAATATCAATTACTTACACAACCTGGATCATGTGTTGTGAAAATCAAAAAAAGCGAGCAATCCACTTTAACTACCCCCGGGTCTTTTGTGATCTCTGTTGCAAGTTTCTGCTCATTTCTAGGCGTCCGAAGGTTATGTGTGGTGAGTCACCCAAACCTCTTTTACGCAAATGGACCGACGTTTTACTTCCCCATCCGATAGAAGGCAAGAAGGATAAGGCGGAAATCGAACCCGCGCCCCATAGCAACTTAGAGATCGGCAGCCGAAGCCGCTAACCACCGCGCCACGAGGCCAATCAATGAAACTCTCAATTACCTAAAATAACTGGCTACTTTGGGCATACCAAAAGCACCAAAAAAATTTCAGCCAAATAAAAAAAAAAAATCAAAAATTTAAATTAAAAAAAAATAACGATTTCGTAGAGAATTGCTCATTTACTCTACTTGGTTTGGTTCAGCAAGCCCTTGAACATTTCTAGCAGACGGAGGGCTCCCTGCATGACAACCGTGTAGAGCTCATCGGCAAGACGGAGCCGGACAAGGGCGGTCGAAAGGCGCAAAATTTCCAGCAAGTTTCGAGCCGATTCGCGTGTCTCGCGGTGCGTACGACGTACGCGTTGACGATGTATTTAGACCAATCCGGCCTGATGACCGGAATTTTGCGCTTGCACAGTGAGATGTGCCGGCGGATCAGCTACATGTCCAGTGTTTTGATTCGTGATAGCGGCTGCTTTTCGTGGTAGCTCGTGATAGTCAGCTTGTAAGTCGTCTCGCCATCCTCGGACTTGTTCAGACAGACGATCTGGTGTGCTTCCAGAAAAGTCTCACTCAGCAGTCCCGGAACCAAGCCCTTGCTGATGGAAAAGCCGTTTTAAAATACAATCCAGAGTCAAGCTGGGTGGAGAAGGTATAACCAGCCACTATCGGTCCCACCAAAATACTGCCGTTGTGAAAGATCGTCTCGTAGTGAACCAATCTATCGAAGAAACCACTCGACACGTGTCCACCGTCATCATGGGCTTCATCTCGGTGCAACGGGAAACAATTCCTCGAACCGTGACCAACTTGCCGATGCTCTCCGCCTTCACCTTCCGGATCGAAACCACCTTCGACACGCTTGATGCCTTGAAGTAAATTCAGTAACGCATGTCCAGCTCGGTCGGAATCGTGTCCAACGCATCATGCTACTCGTTCGAATTCCGGGTCCGGGACGGACCTCGACGGATTGGTTCACCACCAGACAGTCTTCCGCAACGGACGTCTCCTGGTGGAGACGATAATCGTGATGGAAATGGCTGCTATAGTGGCTGATTATACCTCCTCCGACCAGCTTGTCTCTGGCTTGTTTTTCAAAACGTCCTTTTTCACCGGCTAGATTCCCGAGGTCCACTTCTGGGTTCCTAGTTTGGGGAGCACTTTAGCAGGGGCTTTCACTTGCCACAAACGATGACGGAACGATCAGACAATCGAAAACAAACATGGGATGAAAACATTTTGTGTTGACGTTTACACGCTTATCTGAAAAATATAGAGCAAAACATTCCATAAGGGAGCGTTCTTTTATTAAGTAACGCAAAATTTGCGATTTTTGACCCCCCCCCTCCTCTCCCTTCGTAAAAAATCGTAACAGATGAGCGATCCCCCCCTACCCCCCCTGTAACGCGTAACACAAGAGGGCTTTTGTTAATTTGATTTGGTTAACCGCGGTGGAAATAATTCGAACTGTCAAAAATCCACCAAAGCATCTACCACATTGATCGCACAAAAATCTGTGGTAGAAAAGTATCCACCGGTAGATGCTTTGATGGATTTTTGACAGTTCGAATTATTTCAAGAAAATCCACCGCGGTTAACCAAATCAAATTAACAAAAGCCCTAAGGTCTTTTTGCAAATTTTTATGAGTGCTTATATGAAAATTTCGCGTTACGTAACATAATTTTTCATCACACCCCCCTCCCCCAATTTTTGTAACATTTCGTAACAGACACCGACACCCCCTCCTCCCCCCTAACTGCGTTACGCAATAAAAGAACTTTCCCCAATTCCAATCGTTCTGGAATAAACTGTAATAGAGTTATCTAAGCCCGCTCTCACGCACACTAGCACGCCATTTGTTTTGCTGGCCGGTACAAAATTTAACCTCAATCTTTTTCGTGTACGTACACGCAATACATGCGCACGTAGATAACTCTATGATTTTTTGATAAAAGTTTTTTATTGGGTCCATTTACCGGGACCTCGTTAGGATCATTATAACAGTTTTCTTGATATAATGTTGCATTTTAAAGGAATAGTTCTACCTACCCAAAAATTTCTGACTAGAACGCCTATATCGCCACAATCGCAATCGCAAGGAGAAGGATTTGACAAAAAAATCGTCGATCGTTACGTAATAGAAAAATGCTCCTTTACTATTCCCCATTTGAGTTTGATTAAAAAGTAGTCTTTTTTGGGGTAGCTGTATTTGTCGATCATCGACTGTCATCGACAATTTTTCAGTTGGATCACCCTGTGCATCCAAATTTAAAAACCAAAACAAAACTAGAAAAAAAAATTGAAAAAAAATGTGAGGTTACGTTATTCTTCTCAGTTAATTTAAATGTTCATAACTTTGGATAGGTAAGTCCGATCACTTTTTTTTTAATCCACCTTCTCATATGCTTTCTAAAAATATATAACATGTGAGGGTTTCATGAAAAAAACACCCTTTTTACCATAATTTTAATTTAGTATGAAACAGTTTTTTTAACATAACTTCTTAAATACATGATAACACTGTATGAATTTAAATAGCAAGGTAGGGGACGTTAAAACGGATCGATTAAAACCTTTCCGGCCAAAATCGGTTGAGCCTGTGACGAGATATTCCAGTGACATTGATTTGGTACACATGTCTACATACAGCCAAACACACAGACATTTGCTCAGCTGGTGATTCTGAGTCGATATGTACAAATGAAGGTAGGTCTAGGAGGTCTAATTAAAAAGTTCATTTTCCGAGTGATTTTATAGCCTTTCCTCAGTAAAGTGAGGAAGGCAAAAAACAATCTCAAAGAGATTATAAATACAATATCGAATAGGTAATCCAACATCGAAAAGATACCTGAATTTAAAACGGTTATTTCAAAACTTTTCTGAAGTCCCAAAAAACCCCGCACTCCCTCTTTCTCTACCGAACGAAAGCGCAATAATCACCATTGATCTATTGCCAGTAATTAATCAAGATGCTCCGCCAGCAATAATCAGTTGAAATTAAATTAGGCATAAATTTCACTTGTTCAAGATTATTAAGGACACTTGCCGTTTGCCAGCTCGTGGCTGCTGCTGCCGGAGCAATCGAAAGGAGATTCCGGCTCGAGTGTGTGTGTGTGTGTACGTGTGGTTAAATTTATCGATATTGGTATGCACCGTACGAAGGCACACAAACACACTCCCACACACAAACAACTAATCGGCATCTGAACGACCGACGATACCGTCAACAGTACAGTGCAGTGGACGTAATTGCGTTGTGGAAGTGGCGTTGGTGGCCCTGGAATGTGAATTGCAATTCAATGTGTCGTCTCGATTGCATCGGTGTACGTGTGTGAGTGTGGGTGCATGTGTTGAGAGTTTTCGACGTACGAGGGGTTTATTCGCACATAAATTTTACGAAAACATGGACCATGTTAGAACCTGAGCAAACCGTATTAGGGATCATTTATTTTGTTTGCGTTAAACTTAGCATAAAGGATGTTCATCCTTGGGCCATTGTTTACGTTGCTCAATTTGGTAATATAATAAAAATTCTTTAGGTCAAGATTGAACAAATTATATTTCTGTGAAGACACTGCATTAATATAGGAACAGCATGTATTTTCTTATGACATCTAACGTTGGCTTACGCAGAACCCTTTAAATTTTAATAAGCAAATTTAAATTATGATCAATAATCTAAGAAGTTCATATCATCAGAGTTTTGATTTATTCAATTTAATATCTTGAACATTTGAAAAAGTAACACTAGTACTTAATAGACCATGCTGGTCTATGGTGTTTTTATAAAGAAATATGTTGTTGAATAATATTGATAATTTGTTTCATTTGTTCTTTTCAAAGTTCAATGAAATTTAAATTTCGAAGATTAATATCTGTACACCACACAGTTTTGAAATTCCTTTCAGCTGTGTGTTACACTTATTCATGTTTAATGAATTATTGCATTTACTCTAAACTAAACTGTAAACAATAGTAAGGCCGTTACAAATATTTTTCGATGTTTATGACCCCCCTCCCTTTCAAAATCGGCCCGAAAAGTAGGCGTGCAAAAAACTATTTTTTTCAAAAATCTTTACAATTTCAATGGAAATAGAAGTCATTCAATAATTACATTAAGCATACTTGGAATCGCTCAAAACTTTTAGATTTTTTGTGAAATTGCAAATTCAAATCATTAAAATTAGGATCATTTTTTTTGAAAAAAAATGTAGGGGAAAGTGGGACAAGACGACCATATGGGACAAGAGGAACAATCGATCGTTATTCTTACAATTTCCGATATTTCCAATATGAGGAATTGTTACTAGCAATGCAATAAGTTAATTCTACTACCACATAACCGCCAAAACGGCGTAAACGCCACGGGAAACAAGATTGAATTTTTTTTAAATCCTTTGTTTTTTTGTAACATTTGGAAAGTTCAAAATAAGGGTTCGTTTTTAAGTTCATTTTATCAAAATGCAATTTTTTCTAGATCAATAGTGTCCCAACGAATGCACAGTGGGAAAAAAGGACCTAAAAAATTACCGCAACATGATTTTGCGCAAACCATCGATTGCTATACACCAAAAGCTTCGTTTTTGCACCAGGAACAATAATCCGATGAAAAATCGCACTGCACGGACCGGTGGCCGGAGTACAGGCCCCCGGATAATCCGGATTTTTTTGAAAAAGTGTCAGTTTTATCCAATTGTGAACTGATAAGCTTTCTTCTACCATGAATAGTCATGCAAAACAATCCTAGAATAATATTAAATACCATAGACCCATCGGAACCGGATCCACCGATCTCCGGTGGCCACATCCGGAACCGTATTAGGAAACAGCGTAAACTAATCATGCGACGTATCAAACTTCTTGAGCTCAAATCAGAAATTTTTCTGGTACTTTTGTACCCGACCCTCTCCGATTTCAATGAAGCTCTGTAGACATGTTATCCTAGGCCTATATAAACCATTTTTGTGTATATGGAGCCAATAGTATTCTAAAGTAAAATTTGAGAAGGGCGTAAGGTATTTAAATATATTTGTATTTTGTAATTTAAAAATTACTTTATCTCGAAGCGTCGCATCAAAAAGTGGTCGAAGACAAACTTGTAGGAAATTGGACGGGCTTTCTGAAAAAAATACACTGAAACAAAAATACACGCTACATCTATGAGATTTTTTGATTTTTAAGTCTAAAACTTAAATTTAAAGGTGATGTCACGATTTTTTTTCGTTCAAAATTTTTGAGGAAATAGCCTAAAATGTTACCAAAAAACTGACGAAAAATGCAGGATGATGTGTCTCTCCTAGAAAAATCAAAAATCATTTACTAAAACTGTTTTTTTGAAAAGTGGTCTAAACGTCAAAATTTTTGAAACCCGGTAGTGGGAATCGATTCTCCAGACAATTTTACATAAAAGTCTCCATACTGACCATTGTCCTATGTCCAATCCTTGGGAAGATACAGCGGTTTTAAAAATAAAAATGTTGAAAAAACGGATTTTTTGATGGTTTTTGGCAATTTCTATATGACAGACTTGGTTTTTCAGTCTCGTAAATATTTTTACCGGAAAGCTCGTCTAATTTCCCATAAGTTTGTTTAAAATCAATTTTTTATAGTGCAAAACAGGATTTTTTTTGAAGAAACTTGTTCTATCAAAGTATTAGCCAAGACCTTTAATAAGATGATTGCCACTTGCCCCACCTTCCCCTACTGGTGTAATGCATTTTACAATTCTTTTTTTATTGTCTTCTCTCTTGTCATCGCTCAGAGAGGGACATAAACTTCAAAAATATTTGGAAACAAAACAAATCACATTCAGTTGTTTTAAAATCAGTCACTTTAACAAATTTAAGTTTTGACGAAATTTTATTTTCTGGCGTAAAAAAACTTTGTTATTCATTTATTTGTTTGTGGGTATTGCACGTCTATTATCATTCAAATTTTAAAATTTAAGACCCTCCCTTCCCCCTCAATAAAGTGTCCATGTGGTTTATGGGTGAACCCATGCGTCAAAAACTTCTGAATATATCTACAATGACAAATACAAATAGCCTTTTTTGAGTAAAATGCCTTCTACACGGATAGAAATCCTGTAAGCAAATCTTGTAACTTTGTATTGTCGAATTTGTACACAGTGAAATGTTTCCAAAACCATAAACATTTGTTTCGATTTTGGGGAAAATGATGGCGATTTTGAAAACATTTACATCAAAATCGACAAAAATTTTGTCGATTTTGGAAACATCTCAATGTTTACAAATTCTACAACACAGAGTTACCGGATTTGCTTGCAGGATTTTTATCCGTTTATGCTTTAGAATTATGAATAATTTGGGCAAAAGTTTCAACTTTCGCATCTTAAAAAAAATCCTTAAAAAAAAACTGCTTGTTTGATTTATGGTTTGCCTGTTTTGTATTTTTCATATATAAACAAATTCTAGTCAATAATTTTAATTTCACTCGTTTTCCACATTTTCCGAAATCACATTAAACTAGAAGCTATTTTAGTTGTAGCAAATTGCGTCAAACGTAAAAAATACTAAATTATTTTTTTTCAGGAGTTCTATTTTACAATTGGCCACAGTTAACCTTTCAAAAAAGCCTTTTTTTTTCAAAGTTTAGTAATTACTTCAAACTTGTACATTGATGGCATGTAACAATCAGGAAATTTCTTAAAATTGACAAGCCCATCTACTGCAATTGAAAATTGATGTTTGTTGATTGTAAGATTCAAGCCAACACAGAAAATAAAAGTTTAATTTTTTAATGTTGAAAATTTGGTAGGTTGAATATTACCTATTTTTTGAGTAATATTACATAAAAAATGTGTAAAAATGTGAACCTGATGAATATTCATTTAAAACTAATGAATATTCATCAATTCCTGATGTAATATTACACATTTTTTGACACAAAATCTGTCACCATTTCCTGATGAATATTACCATAATTTTTTTTATGTGCATCTACTGCATAATAAAAATTTCAACGAATAATTGATCATTTTTACAATTGATTTTCGTAGTTAATGATATTTGCTCTCCAACAATCAATCAATTGGATAAAAAGCCTTTTTACTACATTATTAAAAAATTAGGGCAGCGAATGACCAAGAAGGTTAAGGCTGCCAGAAATAAATGAATTAACAACAACAACAACATTAAAAAAAATCATTTATGATTTCTGAATCGAAACAGTTATGTAATGTAATTTAAAAAAAAATCTCATCGAATCAAAAATGTTTCAGGTTTTTTGTGAACAAATATCTGTTAAAGTTAGAGCTTTTTTGAAAAAGATTTTCAAAGTTGTCAATTTTAATGTTTACTGAGTTTATTAAAAATTAAATGTTAAAGTAAGTAAAAAATAAATCAAATAAAATCAACCTCAGTTTTCCCTATTCTCACAAACTGCACCTGTTCAAAAATTTGCTCATCTTCTTTGATGTTTCATGTCCTTCTGGCAAAATTACCACCACTTTCGATTAAACGATTCCCGCACCGGAGCTGGCGACGGGGCCAATTAAGGACCAGATGCTTCCGCTGGCCCGGCAAACCACTAATATCTGCACATCTTCGGGCTTTTTTCGTGCAAGCCAAGGGAAAGATAAACATCCCACATATGAGGGGGGACGTCGCGGGGATCGATTCACAGCTTTTCGCTGCTTCGCCGGCTGGGATTTGCCATTTCAGACCTCTTCCCCCCCTCTCCTAGGGGAAAGCCAATATGTGCATACCAAAGCCAAATCCCTTGGCATTTGTCCCCACACGATCCCCCACACACCCATAGGAAGGGTCCTTTTTTTCCGCCGGCCATCACATTCTTCCGCACGTTGGCAAATGAGCGAACAAATTTGCATAAAAATTCGTTATGTGTCGTATCGTCGTTTGGGCGACATTCCCCACTCTCAAGTTCCAGATCCAGCCGACAGACCGCCATCTGCTCATATGGATTTTGGTTAAGGAGAAGGGGTTGGGTGAGAAAAGGGACCAAGAGTGGAAAAAATCGTTCCCAGAAATTTTCCATCCACTCTTTCTCGCTCAAATGTGGAATTTTACCCTTATTGCCGTGGGCGGGGTGGTTCTCATTGGAAATTTTGCCTTACATTTCAGCGATGACCTATAGACGTTTGGCTACTAAAAGTTGCGTTTTTCAATTACAAAAAAGTTGACACCCAAACATGTATAGGTTATCGCTGAAATTTTCGAGTTATCGCAAATTTAGTGAAAAAGTTGATTTTCTCGTTTTAGCGCGCGGCGCGTCAAAAAACCCAGCTTTTATGTTCAAAAAATCATATCTCAAAATCCTGTAAATAAACCTCGCCCATTTATTGATATGTTTGTAAAATTGTTGAGGGATTCGTTTAAAATATTTTCAAATATAGGCTCTTTGGTACAGACACCCTTAAAAAGGCATTTAAAGTATTGAGATGACTTTTTCAAATATTTGGCTAGATTTTTGAAACTCCAAACTATTATTTTTTGAATGTCAAACTTGTAATATTTCATTTGCGCCCAAGACAGCTAAAATCAGTTAAAATAGAGCGAAGTTTGAAAAAAGTGGTTTTTGTGAAAATCGACGAAAATTGCCATTTTTTGGACCACCCTAACACGGCGTAGGTCATCCAAATGACCAAACAAAAAAAATACGATTCTAAATATTTCAGCCTGGGAACCTCCAGTCCAATTTTGAGCCAAATCGAAAAACTTTTATTTTTCTTTTTTAACTTTCATATGGAATTGCTGCATATAAAAATCATTTTTTCACCGTAAAATTATACACATTTTTGGACAAATTGAAGCCAAAAAAATATTTTCGACGCCGTGCCTTCTGATCAACGGTGATATAGGAAGGACTTTTAAAATCACAAAATCAATCAACTAAGATTACAAAAGCACTAAAAACAAAAAAACACTCAACAAAAATGACGCTAAAAACAGGAAAAATCCTGTAAGGCAACCGCGTGGCCTCGCCGCCCGCAATCGAATGAAGCACTTAACACTGAAAAAAAAGACACCGAAACACGAATAATCCTGTAAGGTAACCACGTGGCTTCATCTCCCAAAATCGACTCAGTATGTTAAAGCTAACAAAAACATAATAAAAAATCAACTTTTAACACTTGTAGCACCAACTTACGCGAAGCACCAAGGGGGTCAAAAAAGTTGGAAATGCAACTTCATCCGGCTGTATCTCGGCGAAAACTTAACCGATTTGGATGATTCTTGTTGCATTCGATCCGGAAGAATGTCAAAAATCACCTTCAACAAGGTAGATTCAAAACAGATGCGTCTAACTAAAATTATGATAAAAAAGGCATTTCCAACTTTTTTTCCAAGGGTTGTATGAGCCGGTGAAAATGCATTTCCAACTTTTTTGACCCCGTTGGGGCTACAAGTGTTAATCTTCATCATACGTACACAGGAAAAAAATCATAAAAGTATTATTATACATTTTATGTCGGAAGTTTCAACTTTTTTGGTGTTTTCTCAAACTGAATTGAAGTTTAATTACGAGGTAATACACAGTAAAAAAAGGTTTGTGTGAAATTACCTTTTCTATGATGTAATATTTTCCCATTTTTGACTGTAAAAAAGTACTACTACAGAATATTGGTAAATTAACATTTAACATTTTTGGAGAGAAAATTGCACATTTTTTCTGACATGAAAGATGTACTCATTCTTCGATGTAATGTTCCCATGACTGTTTTTTAAATGTTTGACCATTAAATGTTACACCTTCTAAACATTCAAGATATTTTACTGTGTATGTTGATGCAACCACGCATATACTGCCCTGTTCGCATAAAAAACCCATATGAATTTTTATATTTTTTTTTAGTTTTTGGTCCAAAATTGTGTGCTCTTTCAGAAAAACCAAAAATTTGTATTTTTGTTCTGCACAGTGAAAAATTGTGTAAATTTGGAACCTGTAATTTTGGAAGGCTGCATAATATCTTTTTTGTGAAAGGTAAAATTACACATGTTTACTGACATTAAAGATGTACCCCTTCCCAGATGTAATATTACAATGATTATTTTTTGCAATCCAGTTTTGTGTTTTCAAAGTCTTTTTAGAGATGAAAAAAAAAGAAATGCGTATTTTGACGAACGAACGAAATCTTTTGGTTTAAAATTGATTACCGCCTTGTCCTCCTGGCCTTCTATCGGATGGGGAAGTAAAGATAGCAAAAAAGTAGTAATCCAGCTGCGTGTAAAAGGCCTGGATGTAAAATAATTTTGCATTATTTTATGAAATTCTATGTAATTTTACACCCTGAAATATGTAGCCCATCATTATGGGAAACCTACTTGACCGAAATGTCAAACTCATATATGCGGTTATCCTTTCTAATTTTCATCGGTCTGTTGGCCGAGCGGGCAAAGGCGCCAGTCCTTACTGTTAGTGCCGGGTTTGAATCCCGTTGGTTGCATCTTTTTTTTGTGTTTACAAAAATTGTACATGCAGTGTGTAATATTAAGTGTCTTTTTTGACGAAGGTGATGTGCATGCGATTTTACCTTCGGATTTTTTGCTGTGAAACGTCGGTCCATAGCGTAAAAGAGGTTTTGAGTGACTCACCACACCTTCGGACGCCTAGAAATGAGCAGAAACTTGCAACAGAGACCACAAAAGACCCGGGTGTCGTTAAAGTGGATTGCTTTGCTTTTTTGAATGGTTTAAAATAGTTTAATTTTTTTTCGTTTCTTTTTCTAGCGAAACATATTTTTTTCTTTTTATTGTATTTGAAAGCTTTTTCAAAACTAACATTAAAATTTCATGAATAATTCATGTTTTTTCACTATGTGAAATAACAATTTATTCAGAAATCGTGAAAAAGTTGCTCAACTTGCTCCTATGGACAATTTAAAAAATGTATTTTGAGTACAGATTTTCTGACTGTGTTGATGATATCGGCAACGTTGCCAAAAAATCATATTCAACACAAAGAAATGAAGTGTGGAAGAAATACATATATTTTTCTTGAATTGCTCATCCTTGGTTTTGTTTTAGATGACCAAAAATGCCATCTTTTGAGAGATATCAATATTAATTGGAAGGATTTATTAAAAACATATTTTTTTTCAAAATTTTTGAAAAAGGCATAGTGTAAAATCAAATTTATAAAAATAACAAAAAAATCGTTGGAATGGTTTTTTTGATTACGCATCCAACGATTTTCGAGTTATAGACAATTCAATTTGATCCTGTAGAAGTCACACCCGAGCGTTCAATGGTTGAGATGACTTTTTCAAGGGGCAAACTCAAAGTAGCGTAAAATTTTGAAATGCTTATACCATTATTGAATGCAAAAAATAATGATTTTGTGGAATTCTGACTGTTACAACACGGAGAGACTGTGCCCAGAAATTTTAACAATTAAAATTGTTGATTTAACTTTCGTAAATTTTAACAAAAACGTACTTGTCACTACCAATTTTCAGTTAAATTAACCAAAATTCAAATTCAAATTTAATAACCTGTTTGTTGAAAATGCTAAAGGCAAAAAGCTAACAGATTTCCCGAACTCGAATGAACGTGCTCGACTGTTAGCTTTGGTTTTGGGAAAATCAAAAATTTTGTTGGTTGAATATAATTAACAATTGGTTGAATAATTAAAAGATGAACTTGGGTTTGTTTACGTCTGTCATTTGAAGTCAGGATTCGAACGAGAGCGGTCGATTTGTTGAGGATGTGTTGTTAATTTTGAAGTGAGAGGATGTGAAAGGTGAAAATTACACTTTTTAGCTAATGTTGAAGTGGCAAATCAAAGTATTGCAACTGGGGAGGTGGAATTGGTGAGTAGGTTTGTTGATGATTTCTTTGCAGGTGATAAACTATGAAGAGCAAGAGGACGACCTTCGCCATGAGGGCCTCTAATGCGAGTGAGTTGAACACGTTATAAGAATGTTTGATGGAAAGAGAGGGCAGTAGAAGGGAGATGCGGGCCAACTCTTAACGGATAGAGCAGCCCGGGCAAATTTAACAAAATGTTGGCTAATCCAAGTAAGGTTGCACAATAATTTATCTAATGTGATTCTTATTAGAAAACTGATGAAAAAATAATTAAAACGCTTCATGCTTACGACGGATAAAATCGAATTGAAATTTTTTTTTTCAGAATCATCAATTATAAAATACATAGAAATGCGTACACATGACAACATAATAAATAAAGATGAAGGAAAAAATTGAAAAAAATATAAAAGTTTATAAAATATATAAAAGAAGATAATTATTATCTTGAAAGTTTTGTTGCAATACGACTGCTCAATAAACTGGTAAGTTAAACTCATAATATTTTTTTCAGGAATCGGAGTACGATGAATAAATTGAATCAAATGTAGTGAAAGTGTATTGCCAAAAGAAATTGTTAAATTAATGCAAGCTTGGTAAGTAGCATTATTGATATTTCTTCTTCCCTCATTATAATTACATTCATTTACGTTCCTTTTTTCAGTTTATAGCCAAAATTAAGAATTTTGTATTAAATTACTAATAAATTTCACATGTCTATTTGCAGCAAAAGGTTCACTTTGAAGAAAATTCTGTGTCCCACCACAAGAAAAATAACTAAACCTGAGACCGTTGTAGATGATGATGACTTATCGGATGATTTCACAGTGATGGTAAGTGAATACAACACTTAATTTTATACAACATAATAAAAAATATAAGCTTAAAACTTGGTGAAAATTTTGCTCGGTTTCTCTTTTTAAGGAATTCACAAGAAATTTGTAATATGCTTTTTTATTATTTTTTTAGATTAATGCAAAGTTATTTTTTAAAAACATTAGTCAAACTTTACATGTTTTATAATAACAGTTAAAAAAAAGTTTTGTTCTGATGCTTTTTGACAGTAATTTAACAACTTATGCAAAAAAAAAAACAAATAAGTACAAAACGTTAAATTTTTAGGCAGAATAAATGCGAAAATAAGAACACTCACACGCATTAATTTGTGAGGCATTATTACAAAATTTACTGCAAATTCAATAAAAATATTGGTAACAACAGCTGATTATTGACTACATGTACGAATATTTTTCTGTATTCAAGTAAGACATTAGTTAAACTATAGCTAGAAATTCGGCCCAGTCTATATCGTTAGATAATTAAAGAAAATATATATCAACACTTATATAAATTATGCCTAATTAAGAAATGTTTTCTTATAAACCACTAATAATTTGCTGCATGCAAAAATATTTCGGTTGATATAACAAAAAAAAAATGCTGAAAAATAGTTGAAAAATATGTCCCAGCCAGTTTTTAACAGACAATTCCACAATATTTCAGCTGAAAACAAGAAATTTTTAGTTAATTTTCTGAAAAAAATATTCTAGCAGTCGACTGCTAGAATTTTTTTCGGCCATTTAACCAACAAAAATGGCAATTTCAACTATTTTTTTAGTTAATTTTAGTTACTGGTGGTCAGCAATTTCGGGTTAACAAAATCAACAATTGATTGTTGAAAAAAAGCTGTGTAAAAAATTAACCCATACTTTTAGTTAAATTAACCAAGATTTTCTTAGATTTGCCCCGGCCGGTCTCTCCGTGAAGTAGCCTTGAAAATGCATCGAAATATTCAGCACCACCCCAAACCCGCGTTGAACCTTAATCTGGTCTGTTTTTTTTTTTGCTTTGTCCCTAGATGGCCGTTCCCTAGGTCGTCATACGCCCGTTCTCGGGGTTTCCATGATGGGCAAATGTACGATATCATTTTGGCCCATGTAATGACGACGATAACGATTTGCGATATACATACATCTTGAGAGAAAAAAAAAAATAAAAGAAAAAAAAATCCACCCACGTATCACTTTGCAACGGATTTTGCCTAGGCGAGTGATCCTTTCGGACTGTTTTTTTTGCTTCTTACAAACATCCTTCCATCCTTTGAGTGCGGTGCCTGTGTGGACGCTCAGTCCTGTTTTTTCGTGTTATTTTCCGTCTCTTTTATGTCGCTGTTCGAGTGCATGGGGTGATTGGTCATTATAATTAAATGATGGCATCAGTAGTGCGGTGCCTGTGTGGACGCTCAGTCCTGTTTTTTCGTGTTATTTTCCGTCTCTTTTGTGTCGCTGTTCGAGTGCATGGGGTGATTGGTCATTGTTATTAAATAATGGCATCAGTAGTGCGGTGCCTGTGTGGACGCTCAGTCCTGTTTTTTCGTGTTATTTTCCGTCTCTTTTATGTCGCTGTTCGAGTGCATGGGGTGATTGGTCATTATAATTAAATGATGGCATCAGTAGTGCGGTGCCTGTGTGGACGCTCAGTCCTGTTTTTTCGTGTTATTTTCCGTCTCTTTTGTGTCGCTGTTCGAGTGCATGGGGTGATTGGTCATTGTTATTAAATAATGGCATCAGTAGTGCGGTGCCTGTGTGGACGCTCAGTCCTGTTTTTTCGTGTTATTTTCCGTCTCTTTTGTGTCGCTGTTCGAGTGCATGGGGTGATTGGTCATTATAATTAAATAATGGCATCAGTAGTGCGGTGCCTGTGTGGACGCTCAGTCCTGTTTTTTCGTGTTATTTTCCGTCTCTTTTATGTCGCTGTTCGAGTGCATGGGGTGATTGGTCATTATAATTAAATAATGGCATCAGTAGTGCGGTGCCTGTGTGGACGCGCAGTTCTGTTTTTTCGTGTTATTTTCCATCTCTTTTGTGTCGCTATTTGTGTACATGGGGTGATTGGTCTTCTTCTTCTTCTTTTTTCTTTATTTTTAGTTCGCGCGTTCGTTGGCCAATGAGTTTATTTTTGTTCTCTTTACATAGTTTTCGATAGAAACGATCCGAATTCTTTTTTCGAGACAAGCAAGTCGTATTGCTGGATTAAGTCCTTTCTATATCATCGATGATCGGAAGGCACGCCGACGAATATGTTTTAAGGCTTATGATATAAAATCATTTTAATGAATAAAGCCCTTCTTACATCACCGTTGATCGGAAGGCACGCCGACGAAGAATTTCTGGAGGATCGCGGTCGAATTAATACTATATTTAAAATTCTAGATAGCTATCTTTCGGATTCGATTGTGAGTAGCGGGACTTCGCGGTTACTATGCAACGTATTTTTTGGAGTCTTTTTATATTTTAAATTTATAAGTCCTTCTTTTATCATCGTTGATAGGAAGGCACGCCGCCGGTTAAGTTCGTTTAAGTTATTGTTTTAATTTCATTACAATCGGTTACGTGGTGTCCTGTTTTCTTTTCGTTTATATTCGTTGATCGTAATAATTTATTCCAACTGGCAGCTTTAGTATTAACTCATCTACTATTTTTGACATTTGCTCGCGTTATCTTAATTGTACCAACAGTAAAAATATACTGATAAGTCCAGCCCATAGCACTACCGCTCGGTTGGCACGCGTTCGATTAAAACAAACTTTTTAAATAATCAATTATTTATCTTTCCGCAGCCGGCTGCCTAAGATTTAAAATTTCAACCGATAAACAAAATGCTCATGGTCACATCACTGCCACTCGTGAATCCTGACCTCATACCCATCTACTAACCCCCTCAAAACTCATGTGATACTTTGTCGGAGAAGCAGTCGATTGGGCGGTCTCTATCACTCAAGTATCGGACTAACATTCCCATCCACTTCCCCGTGACCCTACCACTGGTCGTGGCCGGCGCCGGTATTGATCAGCATGATAGGGGCCTTTGAGAAGTTGCGAAGCGAGGAAAGATAGCACCCACTTATCTTCCACGGCTCGTGGATGTAACTTCTGGAGGTCCTGGTCAATAACGGAGTAGCAACTGCGGGTGGGCACCTATGCTTATGCTTATGCTTACAAACATCCTTCCATCCTTTAGGAAGACAGCTTTCGAGGGGGGCTCCCACTGGAACAGATTACCATCACGTGTGTTATGATAGATATCAGGAATCTATCCAATTTGCATGTGCCATCGGAGGTGGATACTTTTCTTGGTTGGAGTTTTTATTTGTTTCTTTCGAGGAAAACACTGTGTCTCACTTCTGGGAAGAGCAGGGATTTTCGCAATGTGACACAAAGATTGTGCGATATTTTTTCTTTGCCGGTTTGTGGAGTGTGGAATAAGAATTTATCCGTTAGTAAGGGGGACATCTATCAATTTGGATTTATTGGTATGAAAAACACCATTTGATTGAAATGAAACACTCAGAAAGATAGTTTCTTGCATAATTTTTAACAATATCTGGATTAATTCTGTAACAAAACCATGTTATAATACTGACCAACAATGTTTCTGGAGACCAATTATTTTTGTAAAGTTTTGTAGGTTAGTGTGACCATATGAGGCATTTTTTTTTCAATCTTTTTGTATTCAATGTCTTTTTAATCTCAAGTACTGCTGAACAATTTTTCAGCTTAAAAATATTTTTTTTTTCTATTCTGCATCTCCACATGAAACTTTTTCTATCCAAATCTTAAGTCCGAAAATACATCATTGGTTTATTCCTGAAAAAGTACAATTCAAAGAGCAATTCTCTGTAAAGAGGAGGAGGGCCTCGACTGTTTGCCCAGTTCGGTCGGTAAGTTTTGTTCGCGAGGTTTAGATTAGATTTATCCGGTGCAATATTATAATTGGCACCGTAAAAAATGTCTCATTCAGTACGTGTGAATGATTGTAGTGCGGGAATGGTGAAGTTTTGGAAAATTTCCACTGAATTTGTGTGTTTTTTGAGGAAATAAATTTGAATTTCCGAGTGATTCCAAGATGGAAGCTTTTATAAGCAGGGCCGTGGAAGCCATGTGTTAGTGTATTGGTATTTGATAGGATAAGGTTACAGAACGGAAAAGAAAAAGGCCTTGCGACAGCTTTGCGTCTCTTTCGTGGTTGTGCAGCGCGGAGTTGTTTGTTGGAGCGAGACGGGAAGCGCGGTGATTCGTACGGCTGGCATAGAGCTTTGTTCGTGTGCGTGCCATGTTGTTGATTACGCTCCTGATGATGAGAGCGAGAACGGTCGATGTCATCATCGTGATCTGTGCGAGGCGTTTTAACGAATTTTAACGAATTTTAGCCAAATTTTGACTTTTTAGCATTTTTACCTAAAATTTATATGTATTTTGTTAAAAAGCTTATATATATAGTTAACTATTTATCAAACATTGTTTTTTTTTTTTCTCTTAAAAGCTGTATCAGACACCTTAGTGATGGTACATTTGACGTAAACATAAAATGTGAACACATGAAATCTGATTCTTACAAGAATAACTATGATTATCAAAGTAACCGAACGAAGTTGACTTTATAGCTGTCAGCCACCATTGCTAGTACCAACCACTAGTGTCTTCCTTTTTATCTACAAGGACTTCGCCGCCCTGGGCTCCTAAGTGTTTGAAAGTATGGCACGGAGCGACGGCGCCGAATACCCATATTTACACAAAGAATTTTAGAGCGCCCGCCGCGGGATTATCAAAGTAACCCTGGAATTCAAAATAAGAATTTTCAATGAAGCTATTTTTTTGAACACTATTGAAAAAATGTTTTACCAAAAATAGTGCATGCACCTTGTTTGGCCTACCCTATACAGCTAAAAAAGTAGTAATAGAGCTGCGTGTAAAAGAGGGGGTGTAAAATAAATATTGCATTATTTTATGCAAATTTATGTGATTTTACACCCTGAAATATGTAGCCCACACAGCAAAAAAAGTAGTAATACAGCTGCGTGTAAAAGAGGGGGTGTAAAATAAATATTGCATTATTTTATGCAAATTTATGTGATTTTACACCCTGAAATATGTAGCCCATCAGTATGGGAAACCTACTTAACCGAAATGTCAAGCTCATATATGCGTTTATCCTTACCTTTCTTCATAGGTCTGATGGCCGAGCGGGCTAAGGCGCCAGTCCTTACTGTTGGTGATGTGTTTAAATCCCGTCGGTTGCAACTTTTTTTTGTGTTTACAAAGATTGTTCAGTGTGTAATATTAAAAGTCTTTTTTGACGAAGGTATGTGCATGCTTTTGCATGCGATTTTACCATCGGATTTTTTGCTGTGTAGTACATTTTTTTAAAATAGTAATCTTAAGTCAACCCTTACCAGTTGGAAAATATTTCAAAAATAAATTGAAATTCGATCAATGTCACCCCGGTTTACAGTATTCGTATATTAGCCACAAACTTTGCAAAACATTGTGTTTGCCCAAAAAAGCAATTTTGCATAATCCATTCGTCCATTTAAATTTCCATGCAAATTTTAAGCTTTTTGTTGACACTATGAAAATAGGAGTCTCATCAACTGACAGCCATTTAAAATACATTTTCCTGCGTTGAAAATCATAGTTAACATGTTTGGGACTACACAACAAAAAATCCGATGGTAAAATCGCATGCAAAAGCATGCACATCATCTTTGTGAGAAAAAGCATGTAATATTGTATGAGAAAACGTGTACACAACAAAACACGAATTTTGATCGAGTTTTACATAAATTGTCAAAAAAAATTTTGACCATGTATATATTTCTTATGATTGATGTATTCATTTGAAGTAAAATGTTTTAACAAAATTTTAAACAAACAGAAAGTTACCAACTGTGAATTATTTCAACCCGTTCTGTAACTTTAACCCATCAGACAGCTGCAGAAACTTTATTGCTGCATTCCACTTTGAAATGATGTGACAAATTAATTCCCGTTTAATTATGATGCATTCTGTGCTGCATGGTTTTACTTTTGACTTTCGACCGTTTTTGATGGAGCTGCTGCTGCTCATGACACGTGTTTTGCTAGGCGTGTGAGTTTGCGTTTTGCGGTTTTTTTGGTTTGCGGCTTTGGATTCGATCCGTGTCATAAAACAAAAAATAAAAAAAACCGTTTGTGGTTTAGCTTTAAATTGGCATTTGCCACAGGAACATTTTGCTGCGTCGAATGGGTATAAAGGTCGCTTTATTTATTTTTTGCACCTTTTTCAATTAGATTTGTTGTTTGATTAATCCACAACCAATAATTACAATGTATTTGATTTCTCCTTTGGTGCAAAACCACTGTTATATCAAACCACAATTCAAGTCTAAAAAATTTCAGCCGCAAATTTAACCCAAACTCGAGCCGAGCCTGCTAAAAGTAATTTTAAACTTATTTACCTGTCCCATCTGTTTTGTTTCCCGGACAATTTAGTGGAAAATTTCAGATTACTTCCTCGTTTTTTTCTGCCCTCATCAACTATTGTCCTGTGTGGGTCACCCTCTCGCAGTAAACTGTTTAATGCAGTTGATGGCTTCGAACGGTCCTTGGCTTCATGTTAGCTAAGCTGTAGTCTTCTTTTTCACCCGGGAAGCATCAGCATCTACATATCAGCAGCAGCGTGGAACATGGAAAATTGGAGATAAAAGTTGTTCCTTCCATAATGGTGCACAGCGGGAGAAATCTGGTTAAAATGGTGCATGTAATGAGTTGAAATGTTTGACCTTTAATAATGACAACGACATATTCATAAGTATGGCTCTTTGAACCTCTAGATATGAACAAATAATGCTCGAATGGATCATCATTTCTGAAACAATCCATTTTGCCTTCCTCACCGAGGAGGTAAGGCTATATAATCCTGCTCTAAAAATGAACTTTTCTCATAAAGCTTGTAGACCCACCTTAACCTATACCTATTGACTCAAATAAACAAACTGAACAAATGTTTGTGTGTTATCAAAATGTTGACTCAGTTTTCTCAGCACTGTCTGAACTGATTTAGGCCAAACTGGCCGTATTTGACTCGGTTTTAGGTCCCATAGATTGAGTTTAAAAAAAATGAGTTTCGCTAAGTATTTAAAAATTATGAAAAGAAATGTGTTTATTCATTTGCCCAAAGACCTTCAAAACAAGGCCAAAAGATCGAAGATCTGGCAATCCTGCCTCAAGTTATGATCACTTATATGATATTTCAGTACACTTTTAAAGCCAGATCAAGCGATGGAATAATCATCATCAAAAGAAAATCATTGGACGTTCATCAAGAGAAAAAATCCGTAGGGAGAATGGCTCTCCTCTCTCGCGCACGAAAGATCGGTAAAAGAAATCCAAAAAAATCATCATCTTGATTATTCGGCGGAACATCTTATTCACTACTGCACTTGCAAGTGTAACGTCACACGTCGAAAAACGACCTGTCACATTTTGTAGATGGGCAATGTGTATAAACAAAGTAAAATAAATATTTTTAAGTGGTGCTGACAAGGAAATTCACAAAAAATCATCAGCCGATTGATTTTATTGGAGAAGTTCGGGAGCGATTTTCTTTTGCGTGATTTGCCTCCTCTCTCTTTCGCGGGTGAAGAAAGTTCGCAAGCGAAATTGATTTTTTTGCAATTATTCCATCCCTGCAGATCACACATATCTTTTCAAAAACAACGTAGAAAATAAGATGAAAAGTGTATAATCCAGATGAAAATTATTTCCCAATATTTTGTGTGGACCATATCCTGTTGAAATTGAAGAAGAACGCGATTTCACGGGACGTTATCCGTGGTCTTTTCGCAATCCTACTCTCGGGTTCTTTCATTGCGGTTTTCTGAGAAAACAAAGCAATCTTCGGCGAGTATGCGTGAACAAGGAAAACAGAATGAGTAATAGAAAGAGCTATCTGGCAAGCACGAAGTAAAAGAATAGAACTCACAAGCTATAAAGACGGTTGCTATACCCTCTGATATGTTGGTACAGGAATCATGAAATGATAGTTTTTTAATCACTCATTTACAACACATCTGAGCAGTTCTCTCAGATTTCGGTCATTCGATTTTTTTTTGTATTTTTTAATCTGGCTGAAACTTGTTTGGTGCCATCGGTATGCCCAAAGAAGCTATTTTGCATAATTTTCTATACAAATTTGGCAGCTGTCCTTACAAAAATGATTTATAAAAATTCAAAAATCTGTATCTTTTGAAGGAATTTTTTGATCGATTTGGTGTATTCGGCAAAGTTGTAGGACTACACTGAAAAAATTAGATAAACGATAATTTTTTTGTGATTTTAAATTTCACTTTTTGTCACAAAAACTTGATTTGCAAAAAAAAACACAATTTTCAATTTTTTTTATATGTCAACTCTTCAGAAATTTACTGGTTATGCAAAAAATCTCTGACCGAGTTATAAATTCTTGAATCAATACTGATTTTTTCAAAAAATCGAAGTATTGGTCGCAAAATTTTTCAACTTCATTTCTCGAAGTAAAATCAATTTTGCAAGCAAAAAGTACTCTAGTGAAATTTTGTTTTCAAGCTAAAGCCATTTTTAGGTAACTTTTTTGAAAATAATAGCGGTTTTTTATTTTTTTTCAAATTAGTGCACATGTTGGCTCAATTTTGAAAAAAAAAATTGAAAAGCTGCAGAAATTCTCTATATTTCAAAAACAATATTTTCAAAATTTTTAAATTAAGACTAACATTTCAAAAAGTCCAAACATTCAATATTACGCCCTTTTGAAATGTTCGTCTTGTTATTTCCTCTAAAACATATAAAAAAAAAAAAAAAAAAATTGTGTTTTTTTGCAAATCAAGTTTTAGTGACAAAAAGTGAAATGAAAAATCACCAAAATTTTCATTTTTTTCAGTGTAGTCCTTATTCATACAATCGATCGAAAAATTCCTTCAAAAGATGCAGATTTTTGAATTTTTATATATCATTTTTGTATGTACAGCTGCCAAATTTGTATGGAAAATTATATGGACGAACTAATGATGCAAAAGGGCTTCTTTGGGCTTATCGAAGGCACCAAAAAAGTTTCAGCCGGATTAAAAAATACAAAAATTAAAATTCAAAAAAAAAGATCAATTTCGTAGAGAATTGCTTATCTGTAAATTATATTTTTCAAATCTTTAAAAAAAATCCATGTAAAAAAGAAGAAGATTGTCCAAATATTTCATAAATTCCCCCACTTTTTGCTCCAGCTGCCAAGCATGTGGGGACAAAGTTGGCCGCACGGCACCACCGCCGGTGGGGTTCGATCCTGACTCTCTTCCACCATGACACACACACGTGCACACATATGCTGGAAGGAACTGTTTTTGGCATTAGCATGAGCATTATCAAACTAACTAAATCGTGGCAGAAGTTTTGGCAGAGAGGTGAAAGGGTAGGGGGGGGGGGAAGCCGGAAGCCACATATTTGCTTTCAGCAGTCAGTCCCAGCATCCTCCCAACAGGTTAGGGGGAGGCGATGTGTGGGAAGGGAAAGTTTCAGCATAAAAGCCAAAAAGTAAATTGTGGAAGCATATGAAATATGAACAGCACATAGATAAATTTGCCTTTTCTGTGTGAAGTGGGGGGAAGCTTAGCTTCTGGCACTCGCTCTTTCTCCTTCTCTCCCTCTCTCTCTGTCTATAGTTTTGATGCAGTTTTCTAGGAACTCATGTCTGTGTACGAAAAAGTTTTGATCGATTTCTGGGAATCGATTTTGAGTGCAAAAAGCTTTCGGCTTTTATGTGTGTGCGGCTGAGAGTGCATTTGTACGTTCTTTGCTCATGGTGGTTACTGTGAAATGCAGTTATAATCCCCTGCCAGTTCATTACAGGCACTTTACAGTTTTGAGAGGCTTAGTTTAGATTTGGGTTGGAGCCTTTTTTTTTCTTTATATTTGCTTTTGACAGAAGCCTGCGGGAGAGATTTGGAACATTGTATCATCCATTAGAAAGCTTTTCAATGTTTCATGCATTCCACAGCGATTCTGAAAGTTGATTTTCATTTATATATTTGGATAATTTGTTGGATTGAAAACTGGCGTAAAATTCATGGGTCTTATTTGAGGGACGCACTCTCTAAATAATATTTATAACGGCCTAATATGGTGGTCATTCTCCGCTCACTCACACAGCAGTTGCCCCGATCACTTTTCGAATTGCGTTAAAATCTGTCCGAAAAGGTAACTTTTGTCCCTGATCGCGAATTTGAGCTCCATTTTTCGATATCTTGTGACGAAGGGGCGGTGCGACCCCTTCCATTTTTGAACACTCGAAAAAGATTAGATGACGTCCTCAGAACCTCGAAAAAAAAAATTTTCATCGAAAAAAAAAATACAAAAATAGTTTTACAGTTAATGTTCTTCTCGAATCTGCAATATCCCAGAAGGGTTTTTTTTAAATTCTATTTAGAACATTTTTCATTTTAAAATATCGTAATTCTTGTAACTTTGCAGGGTTATTTTAAGAGTGTAAAAATAATCTGCAGAGTTGTAGAGCAGACAATTACAAACAATTTGATATGCAATAAAGGTTTTGCTCGTAATCTTCACTAGTTATTGCGATTTTACCCTTTGGTGAAATTTTGCGAATTTTCCAATGCAAACATCAACGACCAATAGCGACCCTTTAACCTTAACCGCCTTGGCTCGAAATTGGCACAGTATTTACCTAAAGAATCAAGCCAGGGGTTATCTCTTAAGGTTTTCCAAAATTTTAATTTTTTCTTGTCGCCCTACTGTACATGCCTCTTACAATTGTTCCAGTTTGTCCAATTACGCCAAAGCAGGTAAAACTTTTTTTTTTTCTTAAAATATAATTAAAGTCAAAGTGGGCCATTTATAAACAACGATTCATTTTTAACATTATCGATTTGCACAAAATATTGTTAATACTTTATCTACGGAAAAGATGCAATGCTGTAAGTATTGATGGGAAGAATTCAAGGAAACAATATCACTTCAGAGACAATTTTACCACTTTTTTGAACAAAAATTATAATTGCGCAATCAATGAAAAAATAAAACAATTTGGTCAGTTGATCAGTTTTCAAAATAAATGATGTTTTTTTTTCAATCTGAGTCTATTGCAACACTGAAAAAATGGTTATATTACATATGAGAATTGTGACAGAAATGTATAATTTTACAGCAGAAACTCGTACAATTAAAAAAATAATAAGTAAAATTAGGGAAACGGCATCTAATTCCAGCGTGCCTCTAATGTTGCCATATCAGCACTTTGACATTCAATTACAGCTCATAAAAAGCGTTTTCAACTGAAATCGAGTGATTAATAGCTCAATAGGAAGTGAGCAAGCAAGTTTCTATCAATAGTTTTACAAAATAAGTTGTTTAAATAGTGAAAATCAGCAAATTGGATGGAGTTAGGAGCAAGTGCTTGACCTGCCAAACATACGAGAATTTACCCTACTCAACCAAATTTTCAAGATTCCAAAATTGAACTTTTTTTTCTGCATAGTTGAACAAAAATTTGTATCACTATGGAACATTAGTTGATTAGGGGAAGGTGGGGCAAAACGACCATATGGGGCAAGAGGAACAATCGCTCGTACGGCCGTAATTTTTACAATTTTGATTATTTCCAGTATGAGGAGTTGTTGCTAGTAATGCAATTAGCTGATTCTACTACCACATAACCACCAAAACGACGTAAACGCCACGAGGCATAAGATTTAGTGAAGTTTTTTTCAAAACCTTTATTTTCTTATAATATTTGGATAGTACAAAATAAGGCATAGGGTTCGTTTTAAGGCTCCTTTCATCAAAATGCTATTTTTTCTAGATCAGTAGTGTCCCTACCAATGACTTGCAACTATAATAAAGTATGATTTAACTTTCAGTTATTTTTGTTGAGAGCTTTAAAAAAATCTTGTTCAGGTGGGGCAAGTGTACCATATGGATTTTTAGTATGGAAAAAATTACGAATTGCTGCAACAACATATTTTATTGGGAAATAAATACATAAAAGTACTTAAAAACTGATAAACAATTGTTAAAAAAATTGTCCATACAAAATATAGTGATATTATGAAAATTTCCTTTTTTTCATCTAAGTAATATTTTTTTTTCGTAAAAACGATCAAAATTTTCTTAAAATATTATTATTAAATCTAAAAATGAAAGAAACGTTTCAAATACATTCTAATCTGATGTATCTAAGTGATAACAGTTCAATTGTTAGCAAATTAACATGTTGTTTCATGCATTGTTCCTCTTGCCCCAACGGGTTGTTCGTCTTGCCCCACTAGTTGAGAAGAACGTACGGAAAATCAAAATTTTTAAAATCAATATTTTACATTAAAAAACAGGATTTTTTTAAAACTTGTTCTATCAAAGTCTTATTCAAGACCTGGAATAAGATGATTTTAAAAAAATCCGACAGATTTTTTAAACGTTTTTGATGGGTTATAACGAGCATTTCCTTAGCTTGTAACACTTGCCCCACTTTCCCCTATTCCAAAATTGGTGAAATGTGTCGATTTCGGTGATAACTCCCAAGGGTGTTCAAAACATTAATAGTACACGGAGAAACCGGTCAGGGCAAATCCAAGAAAATCTTGGTTAATTCAACTAAAAGTAGGGGGCGATCGTTCGCCAGCGTGGTCGCTGCCGGTAGCGGCAATGCGGCCCAGCTATAAGTTACCGGGGAAGATCTCTTTACCCTGCCATGAGTTCATTACAGTTCCGGAAAAGTTGCCGTAAAAAGGCGGAGGAATTCCTGGCCCTTGGGGAGCTGATGATCAAGCACATCTATAAAGGATAAAAAACTGTGATCTTTTTTCTATTTCTATCCCCTTTCCCTTGCAATTTAAGTTAGTTTTTTCTTAATTTTTCTTACTCTTGCAATAATTGTTACAAAATGGATTATGATGTAACACACTGCTGAAAGGAACTCCAAAACTCTGTTATGTACCTCAAAACTTATTGTATCTTGATTATTCACTAATAAAACCGAATTGAAATTGAATTAACTAAAAGTATGGGTTAATTTTTTACACAGCTTTTTTACAACGATCGATTGTTGATTTTGCTAACCCGAAATTGTTGCCCACCAGTAACTTAAAAAATAGTTGGAATTTCCATTTTTGTTTGTTAAATGTCCGAATAAAAATCTAGTGGTCGACAGCTAGATTTTTTTTGGAAAAAATTTGGAATATTAAATTTGACGTAATCGTTGAATTAATCTATTATTGAATAGTGAAAATGTGCACGGAGAGATCGGCCAGGGCAAATCTAAGAAAATCTTGGTTAATTTAACTAAAAGTATGGGTTAATTTTTTACACAGCCTTTTTTCAACAATCGATTGTTGATTTTGTTAACCCAAAATTGCGGATTTTGTTGGTAAATGGCCGAAAAAAAAATTCTAGCAGTCGACTGCTAGATTTTTTTTTTGAGAAAGTCAACTAAAAATTTGTTTTTTCATCTGAAATATTAAAGAATATTCTGTAAAAAAAAACATATTTTTCAACAATTTTTTTCGTTGTATCAACCGAAATATTTTTGCAGTCAGCAAATTATTAGAGATTTATAACAAAACATTGCTTAATTAAACATAATTTATGTTTATGTAGATATATATATTTAATTATCTAACGATCCGGCTGGGCCGAATTTCTAGCTATATTTTTGACTAATGTCTTACTTGAATACAGAAAAAATATTCGTACATGTAGTCAATAAATAGCTGTTGTTAGCAATATTTTTATTGAATTTGCAGTAAATTTTATAATAATGCCTCACAAATTAATGCTGAGTGTGTTTATATTCGCATTTATTCTTCCTTAAATTTTAACTTTTTATGCTGAATTGTTTTTTTTTTGCATGAAATAATTAAATTACAGTCATCCCTCATATTCGGAACAGTTTACAGATCGGCCAATGTTCAAAAATTCATAGCAAATCGAAAGTTGAACATAATAATTATGTGATTTGATTTTCATGTGATCTTTCGATTGATGTATTGACCGACTATATATTTTTACGTTATATACATATCAAGTTTTCAAAGAAAAACATTAACCCTTGAAATCCACAATTTCGGAACACTTTTTTCTTACAGATGTAAACAAACTTTGGTTCTCTCTCGGAGTACATAATAAGTTCAAAATAATGACTTCACACACTGAAACCAATGAAATTCAATCTTAGTTATGATTTATGAATGGTCTGATAACATTTTTTGTGAAAATATCAGTTAAATTCAGGTGTTCCACAATTCGTGCTTTCCATTTCATTAGGGCAATTAACTTTTTAAAATAAGAGTGGGTCCCTTTCACACCTTATGTAAACTGTCATTTGAGTGAAAGGGAAACACTATTGGTTACAATAGTTATGTGCCTTTTTGAAATGTTAGGATCCAATTGTGGAACAGACAATTTGGAGGCACTGTTTTTCTGCTCTGAATAAATAGTCTGAATAAATATACTACTTTTACTAGTGAAATAGCAAAAGAATGTCCAAATAAAGATCCTAAAAATAGTAGGGTCGCCAAAAAAGATGCATTTGGCATGCTATTGACAAATTATCACAAAGGTGTTCCGAATTTGTGGGTGTTCCGAATATGTGGAATGACTGTACTGTTAAAAAGCTTGAGAACAAAACTTTTTTTAATTGTTGTTATAAAACATGTAAAGTTTGATTAACGTTTAAAAAAATAACGTTGCATTAATCCAAAACAATAATAAAAACGTTACTTAATCCACCTTAAGGTGGTTGATGCCTTCCTCGCATGAGCATAACTTTAGAACTGCCTAACTAATTGATAGTACAATATTATCATATTGATAATCAAAACTTATTGAATCTGATTTAAAAAAAAAGTTGCAAATCGAGAATTTTGATGACAAATACCTTCTTATCGAATTGATAGTGTATTCAACTTTTTGATACTGGATAACTTTTTTAAACTGGACATGACAGTTCACATGAAAATTTGCATTTTAATAGAGCCACAAATTAGAAATTTCCTTTCAGATTGTAATATCAAATCAAAATCAAATTATTCGCTCTACAGCATTGCCTTGGCGTTCTCGATTGCGAGATTCCTACTCAAAACTAGGTGTCCGAAGGCTTGATTGTTGAGGTAATTGCAAACCTCTTTTTGCACCTGAGCTTCCATCCACCCCGGGATTCGAAATGACGACCTTTGGTTTGTTAGTCCAACTGCCTACCAGCGACTCCACCGAGACAGGACCCAGGGAGACGACTCCTACACCTGGATTGAGCTAACGACCTAACCTCTAGGGTAGTCCGGGGCCAACAAGGCGTGATCAGACAAATCTCGTCTCGAAAAATGCCACCGAGACCTTCTGGGATCAAACCCAGGCCCGATTGGGTGAGAGGCAATTATAATATATCTGTACTTAAAATAAAATGATTAGGATTTGACGAAATAGATTTAATTTCAAGAGCTTTATGCAAAGTTCCTTGTATATTGGTCATGTGTAGCATAACCACCTGCACATTTTTTTGCATAACTTTTAAAGTACCTACTAAACTAAACTTGCTGAATCGAAAAGTTGTTGTTGTTTACATAATTAATGTGACTTTAACCTCAATATACCTCCTTAACCTGATAAAAAGTTGTAAACTAACAGGCTCTCGTCACAAATAAACAATCAATTACAATTACAATTACAATATGCTTTTTCGTCACTTGATTTTGAAAAAATATTTTTAGAAACCAAAGACGGATCGAATGAGATCAAAACGGTCAAAATCCGATCAGTCCGGAGATAATCGATTGACAATACCACACAGACATTAAACTTTGTTCAGAACTTGATTCTGAAACATGACAATCTCAACAAGTTTTACCCTTGCAGCGCGTTGCATTTTAGGCTAGTCTCGCATTACCTTCTGATTCGCGATTAAAAGTTCCATAATTCCGGCAGAACGCTCTTCTTGCAGCCCAAAACGGGGACTTCGGTGTCGACGTCAATTTCAACAACCGTTCTCGGTCGGGGAAACTCCGGCTCGGCTTCCTTTCCTAGCAGCACTTCTCAACATTGACTACCTCGACTTTTGCGTCAGTCCACCGGGACTTGATCGCTCACCAGGTCCAGCACCAGCTCCATCGTTTGGTCCGCATCGCCACGCAGCAGCAGCTGGGGGTTGGCAAAGATGTGCGACAGGGCGTACACTTGTTCCTGTGGCAGAAGATTCTGGTTTCGATTCATTAACTGACGGCACAGCACCCAGCAACCCGGCAGCGAAGCGTTCCGGTGCCGTTCAGCTTCCCCACTGGGGTAAATTCGGGAGTTTTCCGACATTTTTGGGCAAAATCCGAGGAACGACCGAAAACAAACAAAACTGCAAAACAGCAGAACTGTCGAATTTTGACAGTTAGCTGCTTCTAAAAAATCGATGAGCCAAAATCGACGAACACGCTAAATCGAATTGGATGATATTAGGGAGCGTTCTTTTATTACGTATCGCAGTTAGGGGGAGGGGGAGTGGGGGTATGCTGAAAAATTATGCTACGTAACGCAAAATTTTCATATAACGAACGAAGTTGACTTTATAGCTGTCGGCCACCATTGCTAGTACCAACCACTAGTGTCTTCCTTTTTATCTACAAGGACTTCGCCGCCCTGGGCTCCTAAGTGTATGAAAGTATGGCACGGAGCGACGGCGCCGAATACCCATATTTACACAAAGAATTTTAGAGCGCCCACCGCGGGATTCGAACCGGCGACCTCTGGATTGTGAGTCCAGTGCGCGGTCCGATTGATCCACACGGGCGGGATTTTCATATAAGTACTTATAAAAATTTGCAAAAAGACCCTTACAGCGGGTGTAGGGGGGATCGCTCATCTGTCACGATTTGTTACGAATTTAAAACCATTTCTGTTCTTTTTTTTTCATTTTTATGCGAAAAAATAAATTGACAAGACAACATTTTTTCGATGGATTGACTATGGTCCCCTTGGAACGAGCTGTCAAGTAAAACCTTTTCTGTCAAAAGAGCCGCGAAGTTATTTTTTTCAAAATTGATTTAAAAATTCATTTTAAATCCTTTGCGGTCAAATAGCTAAAATTAAGCTTACATTTTAGATATTATTGTTAACAATGATAAAGCTTATTTTTCTCAGTACAATGGCCCTTTGTACGACCGTAAAGGATTTAAAATGGATTTTTAAATCAATTTTAAAAATAACTACGAGGCCCTTCTTGACAGAAAAGGTCCTACTTGACAGCTCGTTCGAAGGGGACCATTGTTAATACATAGAAAAATGTTGTCTTGTCAATTTATTTTTTTGCATTGAAATGAAAAAAGTGATCAAAAAGTACATTAAATTTTAGAGCTTTAGGACCCTATTTGCACCCAATTTGGTCTCTTAATATTGTCCGATTCATTTCGAAGGTAAACGCCGCGCGGCATTTCAAAATGTGCCATAGACATTGTTGCCAGCGATTTTCTGCACAACAACAAAACGCAATAACAACAAAACGCGCAGTATGGGAATTGACAGCTGACAATGCTGACAGTGCGACGTCAATTTTTATGTTTTGCACACTTAGCACTCAATTGGGTGCTAAAGCCACTATGTAAATTTTTATGTACAACGGTAAAAAACACGATTAAAAACCATTTCTGATCATTTTTTTTTTTCATTTTAACGTAAAATAAAATTTTGACAAGACAACATTTTTTCGATGGATCAACTATGGTCCCCTTGGAACGAGCTGTCAAGTAGGAGCTTTTCTGTCAAGAAGGACCGCGAGGTTAATTTTTTAAAATTGATTTAAAAATCCATTTTAAACTCTTTGTGGTCGTACAAAGGGTCATTGTACTCAGAAAAATAAACTTTATCGCTGTAAACAATAATATCAGCAATCTAAGCTTCATTTTAGGACTCAATTCTCCCCTGTGCAAATAATAACTGCACACAAAATATTTGCAAACTGAAAATCATACCCCTTCCCCGTTCGAATAGATTGGTGCGTGTCTCGACTGAGCTTTGTTGCTTTCGATCACTTTAGATCAGTTTCAAAGTAGAGAGTGTGTCTTAGATAGTTTTTTTCTGTTATAGTTTGAGGTGTGCACTTTGTAGGGGAGCTTTTTACAACTTTCACGACTGTTGCAAAATCTCTTAAATCCGCAATACAACGGTAAAAAACAAGATTGAAAGCCATTTATGCTTATTTTTTCATTTCAATGCAAATACAAGACAACATTTTACGATGGGTCAACTATGGCCCCCTTGGAACGAGCTTTCTACAAAGGATTATTGTACACCCAAAACTGGCAGCGCTAGTCCGAGAGAATGATGGTCTCGAGTCGAGAGAATAGTGGTACCATTCACGGACGCAGAGAACACAGCTCGAGATGGGCGATAGAACTATTCTCTCGAGGTTCATTTGCAAAAAAAGTTCATCCGTCAAACAAAAAACCAAAAGTGTCGACAACGGGAATCGAACCAGAGACCTTTGACAAACCAATCCAATGACTTAGCTGCCTCGGCCACCACAGCTTGGTGACCAAGGAAAAGTCAGAAGTCGATGTATGACACTTGTTGGAGATTTATTGATTCAACTAACGAATGAACTCATTTGTTATGATGGTGTGAGTTGGTACCATTATTCTATCGATTTTGCCACTGAGCCCTAAATAAATTTTGAGAGAACGATTATCTCGACTCTGAATTTTGGGTGTACTCATAAAAATAAAGTTAATCATTGTGAAAAATAAAATCACATCACTAAATTGGGAACTAAACTAGGCTCAGCTCGTGATTCTGAGTCGATATGTATACGTGAAGGTATGTCTAGGAGGTCAAATTAAGAAGTTCGTTTTTCGAATGATTTTATAGCCTTTCCTCAGTAAGATGAGGAAGACAAAAAACGATTTCGTAGAGAATTGCTCTTTTACATAGTAACTTCTTTAGTGGTCCTCTACTTGGTTTGGTTCAGCAAGCCCTTGAACATTTCCAGCAGACGGCATGTCATCCGTGTAGACCTCATCGGCAAGATTCGAGCCGATTCGCGTGTCTCGCGGTGCAGTACGACGTATGCCTTGACGATGTATTTAGACCAATCCGGCCTGATGACCGGAATTTTGCGCTTGCACAGTGCGATGTACCGGCGGATCAGCTACATGTCCAGTGTTTTGATTCGTGATAGCGGCTGCTTTTCGTGGCAGCTCGTGATACTCAGCTTGTAACTCGTCTCACCATCCTCGGACTTGTCCAGACAGACGATCTGGTGTGCTTCCAGAAAAGTCTCACTCAGCAGTCCCGGAACCAAGCCCTTGCTGATGGAAGAGGCCGTTTTAAAATACAATCCAGAGACAAGCTGGGTGGAAAAGGTATAATCAGCCACTATCGGTCCCACCAAAATACTGCCGTTGTGAAATATCGTCTCGTAGTGAACCAATCTATCGAAAAAACCACTCGACACGTGTCCACCGTCATCATGAGCTGCATCTCGTCGCAACAGGAAACGATTCATCGAACCGTGACGAACTTGCCGATGCTCTCCGCCTTTACCTTCCGGATCGAAACCGCCTTCGACACGCTTAATGCCTTGAAGTAAATTCAGTAACGCTTGTCCAGCTCGGTCGGAATCGTGTCCAACGCATCATGCGACTCGTTCGAATTCCGGGTCCGGGACGGACCTCGACGGATTGGTTCACCACCAGACAGTCTTCCGCAACGGCCGTCTCCTGGTGGAGACGATAATCGGCGGAAATGGCTGCTATAGTGGCTGATTATACCTCCTCCGACCAGCATGTCTCTGGCTTGTTTTTCAAAACGTCCTTTTTCACCGGCTAGTTTCCCGAGGTCCACTTCTGGGTTCCTAGTTTGGGAGGCACTTTAGCAGGGGCTTTCGCTTGCCACAAACGATGACGGAACGATCAGACAATCGAAAACAAACATGGAATGAAAACATTTTGTGTTGACGTTTACACGCTTATCTGAAAAATATAGAGCAAAACATTCCATAAGGGAGCGTTCTTTTATTACGTAACGCAAAATTTGGGATTTTTGACCCCCCTCCTCTTCGTAACAAATCGTAACAGATGAGCGATCCCCCTACCCCCCCCCCCCTGTAACGCGTAACACAAGGTCTTTTTGCAAATTTTCATGAGTGCTTATATGAAAATTTCGCGTTACGTAACATAATTTTTCATCACACCCCCCCCTCCCCCAATTTTTGTAACATTTCGTAACAGACACCGACACCCCCTCCTCCCCCCCTAACTGCGTTACGCAATAAAAGAACTTTCACCAATTCCAATCGTTCTGGAATAAACTGTAATGATTTTTTGATAAAAGTATTTTATTGGGTCCATTTACCGGGACCTCGTTAGGATCATAATAACAGTTTTCTTGATATAATGTTGCATTTAAAAAAATAGTTCTACCTACCCAAAAAATTTTGACTATAACGCCTATATCGCCACAATCGCAATCGCAAGGAGAAGGATTTGACAAAAAAAATCGTCGAGTGCGTTACGTAATAGAAAAATGCTCCCTTACTATTCCCCATTTGAGTTTGATTAAAAAGTAGTCTTTTTTGGGGTAGCTGTATTTGTCGATCATCGACTGTCATCGACAATTTTTCAGTTGGATCACCCTGTGCATCCGAATTTAAAAACCAAAACAAAACCAGAAAAAAAATTGAAAAAAAAGTGAGGTTACGTTATTCTTCTCAGTCAATTTAAAAGTTCATAACTTTTGATTGGTAAGTCCGATCACTTTTTTTTTAATCCACCCAAAAGGTCTTCTCATAAGCTTTCTAAAAATATATAACATGTGAGGGTTTCATGAAAAAACCACCCTTTTTACCATAATTTTAATTTAATATGAAACAGTTTTTTTAACATAACTTTTTAAATACATGAAAACACTGTATGAATTTAAATAGCAAGGTAGGGGACGTTAAGACGGATTGATTAAAACCTTTCCGGCCAAAATCGGTTGAGCCTGTGACGAGATATTCCAGTGACATTGATTTGGTACACATGTCTACATACAGCCAAACACACAGACATTTGCTCAGCTGGTGATTCTGAGTCGATATGTACAAATGAAGGTAGGTCTAGGAGGTCTAATTAAAAAGTTCATTTTCCGAGTGATTTTATAGCCTTTCCTCAGTAAAGTGAGGAAGGCAAAAAGCATACTACAAATGTTGTTAAATATATTTAAAAAAAGATGTTTGATTTCTCGTGAATTCCTTAAAAATAGAAACCGAGCAAAATTTGCCCAAGTTTTAAGCTTATATTTTTATTATTTTTTATGAAATTAAGTGTTGTATTTACTTACCATCACTGTGAAATCATCCGATAAGTCATCATCATCTACAACGGTTTTAGGTTTAGTTATTTTTCTTGTGGTTGGACACAGAATTTACACCAAAGCGAACCTTTTGCTGCAAATAGACATATGAAATTTATTAGTAATTTTATACAAAATTCTTAATTTCGGCTATAAACTGAAAAAAGGAACGTAAATAAATGTAATTATAATGAGGAAAGAAGAAATATCAATAATGCTACTAACCAAGCTTGCATTAATTTAACTGCTTTTGGCAACACCCCTTTATTGCATTTGATTCAATTTAATCAACGTACTCCGATTCCTGAAAAAAAAATTTGAGTTTTACTTACTAGTGTATTTAAGCAGTCTTCTTTCAACAGCATTTTTGAAATATTAATTATCTTCTTTTATTAATCTTTTATAAATTTTATTTTTAAGACATTTCCCTTCATCTAATTTTTATTTTGATATTATGTGTACGCATTTTCATGTATTTTATGGTTGATGTTTCTGGAAAAATAATGTTTCATTTTATCCATCGTAAGCACGAAGGTTTTTGATGATAAAATTTTCTAATTAGAATCACAATAAATAAATAACAGTGTAAAAATAAACCCATACATACTTAGATTAATCAATAGCCTGTCCCATTTTGAGGTCATGTCGAGGAATTTCAGGTGCTCACTTCTTAAATGATAGATTATGATGTTAGGAACAATGTTTTCTTAGACAAGAAAAAATAATAAAATACTTTCTCGCACCCCCTAGACGATTTACTGAAAAAAGTCACTTTTTTGAACAAATTTTCTAAAATCGCTTGGAATCAATACAAAAACTGTTTCGATCAGGTGTGTATTATCTTCAAACGATAGGTTTTTGTCCATAGATTAAGATGCACTATCAATATTGGACCAAAATTTAAGTTTTTGAACTCTCCCAGGCGGATTTGTGTCGAAAAAATCGCATTTTTTCGAAACTTTTTTCAAAAATGTTCATTTAATTTAGGGTAGCCTATTTTTCCCAGTAAAACCAACACATGCAGCTTGTAGGAAATTTCATGGCGAACATTTTTCCCTCTGAGAAAATGCAATTTCGACACTCCAGAGCCGAGATATTTGAGTTTTAGTGAGGAAAAAAGTGCCAATTTTCAAAATTTCTCAGAATTCAGAAGCAAGGCCTACTAATTCCACGATGTAGGAAGCATATGTCTCAAAGGTCAGGGTATGCTTTTTCATAGTAATTTTGGCCGCTGAATCCGAATCTGAAATAAAATTTCGTGTAAACAGTGATGTTTTGGAGCTACACCCTTTTGGAATGTTATTTGCGTGTTTAAGAGGCAGTTTTTGTAAATATTGCTCGGTTTGTTCTAGAGGTCGTATCGAGGTGCTCCGATTTGGATGAAACTTTCAGCGTTTGTTTGTCTATACATGAGATGAACTCATGCCAAATATGAGCCCTCTACAACAAAGGGAAGTGGGGTAAAACGGGCATTGAAGTTTGAGGTCCAAAAAACATAAAAAAAATCTTAATATTGCTCGCATTTTAGTAAAACTTCATCAATTCCTACTCTTCGAAAGGTCTTTTGAAGCACTTCAAAATGAGCCATAGACATCCAGGATTGGTTTAACTTTTCTCATAGCTTTTGCAAATTACTGTTAAACATGTTTTTTTAAACCTCATTATCTTTTTGCAACAGCCTCCAACACCCATACTCTTTTAGTTCAAAAGTTAGGGAATTTAATGGACTATAAGCCTACGGTAATAACTTTTTGGCCAATCGCAGTTTTTCTCATAGTTTTTCGATTTTTCTATAACAAACATTTTACAACGTTAGTTATTGTCCTGTAGGCATCCATAGCGGCACTTTTTAGTCTCACTTTTGTCATATTCGAAATCCTCGGAAAATTCAAACTTCAATGCCAGTTTTACCCCACTTCCCTTTTTCGTAGAGGGCTCATATTTGGCATGAGTTCATCTCATGTATAGACAAACAAACGCTGAAAGTTTCATCCAAATCGGAGCACCTCGATACGACCTCTAGAACAAACCGAGCAATATTTACAAAAAACTGCCTCTTAAACACGCAAATAACATTCCAAAAGGGTGTAGCTCCAAAACATCACTGTTTACACGAAATTTTATTTCAGATTCGGATTCAGCGGCCAAAATTACGATGAAAAAGCATACCCTGACCTTTGAGACATATGCTTGCTACATCGTGTAATTAGTAGGCCTTGCTTCTGAATTCTGAGAAATTTTGAAAATTGGCACTTTTTTCCTCACTAAAACTCAAATATCTCGGCTCTGGAGTGTCGAAATTGCATTTTCTCAGAGGGAAAAATGTTCGCCATGAAATTTCCTACAAGCTGCATGTGTTGGTTTTACTGGGAAAAATAGGCTACCCTAAATTAAATGAACATTTTTGAAAAAAGTTTCGAAAAAATGCGATTTTTTCGACACAAATCCGCCTGGGAGAGTTCAAAAACTTAAATTTTGGTCCAATATTGATAGTGCATCTTAATCTATGGACAAAAACCTATCGTTTGAAGATAATACACACCTGATCGAAACAGTTTTTGTATTGATTCCAAGCGATTTTAGATAATTTGTTCAAAAAAGTGACTTTTTTCAGTAAATCGTCTAGGGGGTGCGAGAAAGTATTTTATTATTTTTTCTTGTCTAAGAAAACATTGTTCCTAACATCATAATCTATCATTTAAGAAGTGAGCACCTGAAATTCCTCGACATGACCTCAAAATGGGACAGGCTATTAATCAATTTTGTTAAATTTGCCAGTGCAAGAGTTGGCCCGCCCCTTCCTTCCACTGTCCTTCTCTTTCCTCCAAACATTATCATAAAGTCCCCCAGCATTGCAGATGTCCTCGGCTTGCTCTCCATAGTTTATTACCTGCAAAGAAATCATCAACAAAATTACTCACCAACTGCACCTCCACAGTTGAGCAGTTCTCTAGGATTTCGGTCATTCGTTTTTTTTAAAAGGGCGTAATATTGAGTGTTTGGCCCTTTTGAAATGTTAGTCTTGATTTAAAAATTTTGAAAATATTGTTTTCGAAAAGATCGGAAAATTTCACAAATGTTTCATATATTAACATTGAAAATCGGACCATTAGTTGCTGAGATATCGACATTGTAAAATGGTGGGCTGTTTGGGTGAGACTTAGAAAACATCAATTTTCCTGTTTTTAAACCTTTGCATTGCAATATCTCAGCAACTAAAGGTCGTATCAACAAAGTCTGAAGGAGCAAAATATAGAGAATTTTCTCAGCTTTTCAAAAATATTTTTTTCCAAAAGTGTGCAAACATGTGCACTAATTAAAAAAAATGAAAAACTGCGACTATTTTCAAAAAAGTCACCTAAATATGGATTTAACTTGAAAACGGTGCTCTTTATCAAAATTTTACTAATGTACTTTTTGATTGCAAATTTGATTTTACATCGAAAAATGAAGTTAAAAAAAATTTGCGACCAATATTTCGATTTTTTGAAAAAATCAGTATTGATTAAAAAATTCATAACTCGGTCAATGATTTTTTGCACAACCTGGAAATTTCTGAAAAGTTGGCATTTTAAGTCCTCTAAAACATATCAAAAAATAAAAAAAAATTAAAAATAGTGTTTTTTTGCAAATCCAATTTTAGTGATAAAAAGTTAAATAAAAAAATCACCAAATTTTTTTTACCGTGTATTATTTTTTTTCAGTGTAGTCCATATCCATACCTACAACTTTGCCGAAGACACCAAATCGATCAAAAAATTCCTTCAAAAGATACAGATTTTTGAATTTTCATACATCATTTTTGTATGGACAGCTGCGAAATTTGTATGGAAAATTATATGGACAAACTAATGATGCAAAATGGCTTCTTTGGGCATACCGAAGACACCAAAAAAGTTTCAGCCGGATTAAAAAATACAAAAATTAAAATTGAAGAAAAAAGACCGATTTCGTAGAGAATTGCTCAGTTGCAACAATGTTCACTATGATTTGCCACTTCAACTTTAGCCAAATAGTGTGATTTTCACCTTACACATCCTCTCACTTCACAATTAACAACACAAACTCAATAAATCGACCGCTCTTGTTCAAATCCTTACTGTAAATGACAGACGTAAACAAACTCAAGTTCATCTTTTAAATATTCAACAAATTGGCAGTAACAAGTATACGTTTTTGTATAATATTCTGGGCATAGTCTCTCCGTGTATAAATTTTGCAAAAAGATGATTTTTTCATCATAAGTCATACGAATTATAATCAGGTTTTGCAATTCCGGAAAACACCCTTTGAATAGGATTTTTTTTAGTAACACAGATTTAAGTAATACTTTTCGATACAAGTGCTGAAAAGTTAAATTTTTCGTTGAAATGACAATTACGTCAAAACTTTAAAATACGAAAGCATCCGCACCACAATCGGTTCCATATTTTAACCTGGCCCCGCGTCAGACATAAACCTTGCCGCTGGTATGATGCTGGTACGTGCATATAAATACACATGTTGTGCAGCACGCTAATATGAATAAGTGATTACTGTCAAGAGACAATTTATCAAGATAGAGCGGCAAGCGGCGCAACATAAAATGCTGCATGAAATATCTGCTCTCGTTACAACGCGACGTGTCGTGCTCGCTTTTTAGGGTGGCTTCTGATGGCATTATTTAGACTTGAACGTATTTTAATAAACTTTTGGTAAAAACTCTTATACAAACATGGCTATCAATTTTAAAGATGATGCTCAATTTGAATTGTTTCAAGGTATAACTACATCCAAATACATACTACCCGAGCAGACGGAAATAACCTGGTAATATTTTTTTTTTATATTTGAAAATACCAGGCCACTAACATTTTATGTTATTTATAGCATTTGTTATTCGTCGTTATGAGTTTTTTGTTATTGGATTGTTATTGTAATAACAGACTAATAACATTTTGAGTTATTCTTCGAACAAATCTTTGTTATTATTTAATGTTATTTTAACAACTACAATCAACCCCCGGTGGTTGGTCACTTTTTCGTTTGACACTTTTTAGTTTTACCCCGTTGGTTGGTCAAAGTCAAACTAAAAAGTGACGTACTGTCACTTTTTATACGGTTCTCACGCACACTATCAAAACAAACGTTTAGTAGTGTATGTGAACTCCGTGTAAAAGGGGTGTCAAACTAAAAAGTGACCCCGTTCGTTTGACAACAGTTGGTGTCAAACCATCGGGGTTTGAGTGTAATCCTATCATCCTAATAACAGATGGAGTTATACTTCCATACAAAAAATGTTATTCCCATGTTGTTTTGGATTTCAACCTATATCATACCAATAACAAATTTTGTTATGATAACATAAACTGTTATTAAATTCTTATGCAAAAAATGATTTTTCAAGAAGATTCCATAACATTTTGTGTTATTTTAACAATATTTGTCATTAAATTGTCATGAATTTTGATATTACCGTCTGCCCGGGTAACATCACCCTAACAACAAGCTTACAAGTGGGAACGGCTTGACGTGTGGGGCTGAGTGTATGTAATACAGATTTGTGCGAAGTAAGTCACACCCATAGCACACAAGCACACTCAGCCGTGCATGCACGAGTGCTTGATATGTTGTGGGATAACAGTTTCAGTTCGAATTTACCGTTAAACGGTTTGATTGTATCTCTTTAAAAAAAAATTTATTTAAACCGATTTTTTTTCATAAAAAATGCAAAGGAAAAGTCTGTAAATTATATATTTTTTCGATTTTGGTGTAATGATCAGGTTATGATCAGAACTATATAGAAAAAAATTCACTTTGATAATTTATCCAAATTTTGCCTCTTTCAATTTTTAATTTTTGACTTGTTCAAAATTACAGCTTTTAAGCTTCAGACCATGATGGACGAGAAAATAAAGAAGAAAAAAAAACACCAAATCACGGTACAAGCCATAATCGAGTTCCGGGATCGAGAGGTGATGACGCTGAAGAGTTGAATAGTTTATTTCGCCTGATGTATTCAAGAAGATGATGCACTTTGCTGTCTCGCAGTTGCCATTTCTTTCGCTAGAGTTAATCCTACTCGTTGATGATAGCTACTTAAAAAAAAAAAAGGAGAAGCATCTTTTGAGCGGAGCTTAGCGCGCAAATGGTGATTGATGGAAATGTCTCATCCGGCAAATATGTTTCTATAGCTACACAGCGTACACACTAATCCCTCGCATTTCGCATGTTTAAGATCGGTCGTCATTCACACATTTTATTACCACCACACGACACACTCACACTCGTACACAGACGTTCATGCAATGAAAGTTTTCGGATGGAAAATGCACCATGGAACGCGCCAAATAAGTGGAAAATTAAATTTCTTGTAGTTTAATCTTATTTGCTGGTTCTGGAAGTGATGTTCCTTTTCGCAGGGTATGAGAGTTCAAATGTGTCTCGGGAGTACGAAAAGTCACACCCGAAGGTTTGCACCCACATGTCCCCCTTCAGGGCACTGCTGGTGTTTCCATCAGGATGACATCCATACGAACACTTGGGCATTCACACATACATACATACAGTTGCATGTAAAATGTATTTTATGCATGGAGAGCGATTACTAAAGGGCTTTAGTGGAAACGGAATGATACCGGGTCGTTTGAGAACTATTGGCCGTTTGGATGGGAATTGGTGGAAAAGAATGTTTTAGGTATTCAGTGAGAACATTCCTGATCCTATGAGTGAATTCTACGAAATTTTTAAACTCCTTGGAATGATTTCACATCTTAAAGGCATGTGGAACGTTGAATTGAAAGCTATTTCGAAGATTATTTTGGAACATTTTTCCTTCTCTCATTTATTGAATTTTATAACTTATTCAGTCCACCAACGTATTGAGTGCCTTCCTCACTACCCATCTGAACATCATTTGCATCGAATTTACTAAAATTTGGTTTTAAAAGAGTATTGAGCTATCACACTTAAGTAGTCAAAACACGAGAAAGGGTTTCCAGAGCTTATCAATAAATTGAAAATTTTTATAAAGGGATTTTGACTATTCCAAAGTAACACATAGCTCAAATAAAAGTGACCAAGCAACTCTCCATTGTTGATACATCTAAAAATGTTGATTTAATAGCGGAAAACTGCAAAAGTTATCAGAATTGGTCGAACGGCTTAGAGTGATTAAAATGGGTATTAGGGTGGGTTCGTTTTTCAAAAAGTTCTCGGATCAAGTTTTAGTATGGTTCCCCTTGTAGGGCATGCCCATACGGACTTTCATGCCAAATATCAGCTCATTTGGTTGTAAACGGGCTGCGCGCATCAGGGTTAAAGTTTACATGGGAATTACTATGGGAAATTGGAACTTTTTGTTCAAACGCTCCTACAGGTCTGGGAAAATCACGCGCCAACTTCTGGTATGGTCAGGCCTTAGGGGAATAGTCTGGAGAACACTTTTCCCGAAGAGAGCATATGGATTCGTTGTCCCTAGACCTGGCGCATCGGCAAACAATCCGATGTCTCCGGAATCAACGGTTTTCCCTGAAAAAGCATCAAACTTTCCTTAGCATGCTATGAAAGCTTGATGAACACCGCGACGCCATACGTCAGGCAGCTAACACGTGGTTGAAATATTTGCAAAAAAATACAAATTTGCTATGCAAAGATTCAGAATTCGACTAAATAATATCAGGATTATTCGAAATGATCATTTTCTAGTTAAAAGAAGGTTTGCAATTAAATATTCCAGCCGTTTCTCACCCACGTGTTAGCTGTCTGACATATGGCGTCGCGGTGTTCATCAAACTTTCATAGCATGCTAAGGAAAATTTGATGCTTTTTCAGGAAAAACCGTTGATTCCGGAGACATCGAATTGTTTGCCGATGCGCCAGGTCTAGGGACAACGAATAGCATATGGAAAAGTGTTCTCCAGACCATTCCCCTTAGGCCTGACCATACCAGAAGTAGGCGCGTTATTTTCCCAGACCTGTAGGAGCGTTTGAACAAAAAGTTCCAATTTCCCATAGTAATTCCCATGTAAACTTTAACTCTGATGCGCGCAGCCAGTTTACAACCAAATGAGCTGATATTTGGCATGAAAGTCCGTATGGGCATGCCCTACAAGGGGAACCATACTTAAACTTGATCCGAGAACTTTTTGAAAAACGTACCCACCCTAATGGGTATATTTCCCCTACCACAGAATGTTATTTCTAAATCAATTACAAAAACTGTTAACAACTTTAGTAAAAATAGAAAATTAAAAACAAATTTAAAAAAATTGCTAAAGACTCTATGGCCCATTTTTAACACTGTCTAACATTTGGTTTTTGTTTCTTGGTTTCAATGGGAATAGAGAAGAAAATGACAAAAAGTTAATCAAAAACTAAATTTTTAATTTCATTATTATTATTTTCAAAAAACGCATGAGGACAGCTACATTCTTTAAAAAAATCATAGGGTTCATGCAAATAATATTTTTAATCAAGTCTCCTTTTAAATTGTGTGTATTTGATATTAAATTCTAAAATCCATGTTGATTTATTATTTCGTCAATATTTCAATGTATTCAATTTTTTTCCATGAAAAATCCAGTTTCCTAAGAACTTTACCTCTAATTTAATATTTGTAAGGACTTAAATTTAAAAACGTCTTGAATCTATTTTATCATTTTTACAATATCAATAATGTTTTGATATTTTCAAAAAGCTAAAAGTTTTTTCAATAACTTTTGATTGTACACGAGAAACGTTTGGACTAAATAAGCTTGTTTTGTTTTTCCAGTAAATGAAAATCAATTTTTATCTAAATTTTTTTAACCCAACCTTATAAAAAGTTTTAAAGCAGAGGTACCCAATGTTTTTCAATGTCGGGTAAAAGTTGAAGCTTACATGAGCATGTTGACCAAATATGAATATTGTTTATTTATAAAATTGATGTTTCGTTATTTCATTCAAGAAACACCGGTATTTGTAGGACATTTCACCATTGAAATATTAAAGAACAGAAATGATATTTTCCTAACATTTTTTTTAATCTTCCAACCAATAGATTCAAAATCCAAATCAACAAAACCAAAATTAATAAATAAAAATAGAAAAGGAATCTTGAATGTATTGTTAAGTGCTGAAAAAGAATTGAGTGTAATTTAATTCAAAGTTAAACAAAACATTACAAAATTATTCAAAAGATAGCAAACGAGTATTCTTGAGATTCGACACTTATCCTGACTTTTTGACATAAAATCTCAAACGATTGCTTTCAACTCAAATCAGGAATGTTTCTAGTACTTTTGTACCCGACCCTCCCCGATTTCAATGAAACTTTTTAGACATGTTATTCTAGGCCTATATAAGTCATTTTTGTGTATATGGAGCCAATTGTACTCGAAAATATCATTTGAGTAGGGCGTAAATAATTTAAATATTTTTGTATTTTGTAGTTTAAAATTAATATATCTCAAAGCCGTTGTATCGTATCAAAAAGAGGTCTAAGACAAACTTGTGGGAAATTGGACGGGCTTTCTGAAAAAAATACACTGAAAGAAAAATACACGCCACTTCTATGAGATTTTTCAATTTTTAAGTTTAAAAGTTAAATTTGAAGGTGATGTCATGATTTTTTTCGTTCAAAATTTTTGAGGAATTAGCCTAAAAAGTAAAAAAAGACTCATGAAAAATGCAGGATGGTATGTCTCACCTAAAAAAATACAAAAATCATTTACTAAAACTGTTTTTTTTTTAAAGTGTCGTCAGACGTCAAAATTTTCAAAACACGATGGTGGGAATCGATTCCCCAGACAATTTTACATAAAGTCTCCATATTGACCATTGTCCTATGTCCAATCCTTGTGAAGAAACAGCGGTTTTAAAAATAAAAATGTTGAAAAAATAGGTTTTCTAGTGTTTTTTATGACAGACTTGATTTTGCAGTCTCGAAAATATTTTTAATTATTTACTATCCAGGTTTCCACCACACTGAAAAAATATTGAATTTTCAGTTATGAGCAATGTAATTAAGCCTATATCTGTAAGCCCATACATTCAATTGAAATGCTGTCAAAGACAAACTAATGGGAAATTGGACGAGCTTTCCGGTAAAAATATTTACGAGACTGAAAAATCAAGTTTGTCGTATAGAAATTGCCAAAAACCACTAAAAAACCTATTTTTTCAACATTTTTTTTAAAAGCAGCTGTATCTTCACAAGGATTGGACATAAGGTCAATATCCTACTATCGGTTTTTAAAAATTTTGACTTTGAGACCACTTAAAAAAAACAGTGTTAGTAAAAGATTTTTGTATTTTTTTAGGAGTGACATACCTTCCTGCATTTTTCGTGAGTCTTTTGTGACATCTTAGGCTATTTCTTAAAAAATTTCGAACGAAAAAAAAATCGTGACATCACCTTCAAATATAATTTTTAATCTTTAAAAATTGAAAAATCTCATAGAAGTGGCGTGTATTTTTATTTCAGTAATTTTTTTCAGAAGCCCGTCCAACTTCCTATAAGTTTGTGTTTGATCACTTTTTGATACGATGCAACGGCTTTGAGTTACAGTAATTTTCAAATTACAAAATACAAAAATATTTAAATAACTTACGCCCTCCTCATATGTAATTTTCGAGTGTAACTAGATCCGTATGCACAAAAATGGCTTATATAGGGCTAGGATAACATGTCTAAAAAGCTTCATTGAAAAAGGAAAGGGTCGGGAACAAAAGTACCAGAAAAATTCCTTATTTGAGCAGGAATTGCTCATTTGTCATTTTTAGTTTATGTTTGTTGTTAATAGTATTTGGCTTATTCTTCCACCTCCTATTATTATCTTTTGCTTTTTTCATGTTATTGCAATGACTTTTACATTCTTTGCTTTTTTTCACATTTTCTAGTAAAGTATAGTAGTAGTATAGAATGATTTCTATTCAAATGAAAAAAAAATGCGTAGTTACATAGTCCAGGGCACTACAAAAATTTACTGCGTACCGATTTACGCAGCCAAAGTTGACCGCTGAAAAAGGACATTTTTAAAAACATTGGCAAAGTCGCATAAAACAAGTCAAACTTCCATCCCTAAAATTATCTGTTTTTTGAAGATCGAAAATTGGTTGCATGATTGATTTTTGGATAATTTTTTAGATCGAAGCCCGCTTAGAAGTGGGGTTGGGTTGTTGAGGGTTAACTTTATTTTGCTTAACTTTATAAATAAAATCGTTACATTAACAAATACAATGAAAATTACATATAATTTTTTTTATTACTATAACCTTGTAAACAATCACCAAAATACCCCAACAAGATGTGATGCTGCCACTGCTGCTTTCCCTCTTGGTGCCATTTCCACCCCCCCTGATGGCTTTACTTCTGCTGTGCGGGTGACAATGAATGGCGGTCGACGTCGTCTGGTATGAATGTGGAGGATTAAAATTTTCTTAAATTTAATTAATTTTATTCCGTTTCTTGCGCATGGCCGGTTTCGCAAAGCTGGCTGACTGCCACCGAAGCTTTTGGCTTAAGACATGGCAGGATTTGCAGCCTTGTAACGTGACAGTCGGCTGTGAACATTGTGGTACTTTAAGGGGGTGGATGGGTGGGGGAGGAAAAGTAAATGAGACCAATTGGGGGTTTGCGAGCAATTTCAAGAAATTGTTCTTCTGTGTGAGGATGGTCCGATACAACTCGTGTCATGTGCTTAAACTGTGAGACATGCAGTTTAAAATATGTGTTATCCTTTTTTTTTGTCAGAATTGATCAGTTTTCATAATTTATTGACCTTTCAAGCGTTTAGCTCTTGCACTTTATCACAACACTGTTTGAACACTTTTATTTTTATTTGCCTACCTAGTGTGGTGGATATGAAACTTTCTATATATTTTGCTCAATTTGCATGCAAATTTGTTCCATAGAAAATTTTAATATCGCAGTTTAATTTAATAAATTGATGCAAATCCAGCAATCGCCGCTTATCCTCGTCCTTCCGGTGCCACGCAACGGATTAAAAAAAAATCTCCAATCAATCTCGTTCCGCACATACACACCGGCCTGGTTGTTCCGGACTTCATCGATCAACTCGGGGATGAGCTGCCGCGTAAAACCTGGCTGCCGATCAGAATCGAAAACACGTTCTAAATTGAGCGGAGCAGCGTCGAGTAGCGGACGAGATAAAAACTGAAATTCAACGCGTTTAGCGCAGTTACAGAAATTCTCACAAATAGTATTGTAATTTTTTGAAATTTCAGAAAATTAGTCAAATTGGGCTGGAGAATGACATTTGAGAAGGGCGTAAGTTATTTAAATAAATTGTAATTTCGCCGGAAGAAATAATCGCAAAAAAATAATCCTTTTCGATTGGCAACATTCTTCACCCGCGAAAGAGAGAAGAGGCGAAAGCTCCCGAACTTCAGTAGGAGATTTTTTGTGATGCTCTTTGTTAGCACCACTTGAATTGAATTATAAAAAAATTGAATTGAATTACATTGTAGTTTAAACGCAAAATTTAGAGAAATATTGATTTTCCTAAAATTGGGGCAGTTTTGGAGCTTTGGTGTCTTCAGAAAGGTTGTTGCAAACAGAAGGGCAACTTTTGGTTTGGTTGAAAATTAGGTTGGTTCACAATTTGGTTGTTTTCAAAAACTAATTTTCCTGAAATATTTTTGGGATTTTTTCTTGTCTTTAACCCTCTACAACCTAACCCCGCCTTTAGACGAGCTTCGATCTAAAAAATCGCCAAAAATCAATTTTCCAACCAATTTTTGATCTTTAAAATGCATTGAAAAGAAGAACTCTTAAAATTTTAGAAAATTGAAGGGTTGGAAATTTCACTTGTTTTATGTGACTTTGCCAATGTTTTTAAAAATGTGTTTTTTTCTGGGGTCAACTTTGCCTGTGTTTTTTACTAACATTTCCTGTATTTTAAGTAGAAAGAAGTATGCAGTAATTTTTGTAGTGTCCCAGACTATGCTTCTACGCATTTTTTTTACAATTTAAATGATGATGATGCCATTATATAGCAGAACATGTGAAAAACAAGCAAAAAATTTAAAAAGTGACTGTAAAAACGAGAAAAAATTAGATTGGCAAAATGTAATCATATCAGGTGGGTAGAATAGGCCAAATACTACCAAAAACAAAAATAAACTTAACAAGATAAATACAAATTTAAATACTAAAAATGAAACAAGAAAAACATAAAACACGAGAATTAAAGTTTTTCGTAGAATAAAAGTTGCTCAAAATGACATCCTGAACACGGGAAAAATACTAATTTTCGAAAAAAAAATTTGCGCAGTAGAGGGTTAAGAAAGTTGTTTCTATTAAAAATTATCATAGTGACCAAAAATGTTTCCAAAAATCGATATATTGACACCATGAGGGCAGATTTAGATTCGGCGGGATAAAACTACATGGAGAAACATACTGAAGAACAAATTTAAAATTTCGTTAGGGTGGCCCCATACACATTTCTATTGAAAATTAAACATTTTCAAAAAATATTTCGAGTTTTCCTGAGTTTTTTTCAGCGTTTGTAGTGCTAAATCACCCCTTCCTATGAAACAAAAAAACTCAAAAAAAAACCTGATAATTTGACTTTGTAAAACACCCTAATCGGGAACCACCCAAAAGAAACCAGACAAATCCTGCGATCTTGATCACTGTTACACCTGCAAGCTCTGCAAGTGTAGTACTGAAATCTATGTTCCACCCAAAATCCAGATGATGATTTTTTGATTTTTTTACTGATCTTTTGTGCGCGAGAGAGGAGAGGCATGAGCCATTTCTATTCCGATTTTTTTTTCTCTTGATGAGCGTCAAAAGATTTTCTTTTGATGAAGATTCTTCCATCGCTGGTACTTCGTAAGTTCAAAATAGCTTTATCTCAACTAAAAACGATACTTAAAACACCTCAGTGATTGGTGCTTTCCTCCTTGCGCATGAATACCGTCAAGCAAAATGCTAAAAAAGTTTACTTACGTTGCTGCCACCTATTGGAAATTTAAAGAATCATCTCCTACTTCATCAGCCGGAACTTTTGCAATTGTTAACCAAAGGCTCAAAAAAAAAAAAAAAAAAAAAAAAAAAATGCAGAATGTTATGTCCATAAAACAATCATGAATTAAAACGGTATTTTAAGGTGGTCGAAATGTCAAAATACAAAAAAATAATCGCAAGGATCGATTTCCTAGACAATTTTACAAAAGAGTCTCCATATTGACCATTGTTTTAAGTCCAATCTTTGTGAAGATAGAGCAGTTTTATAAAAAAAACGTAACTTAATCCACCTTTAGGTGGTTGGTGCCTTCCTCTCATTTAAAGAGTGATTACAATCCCCTAAAGTGTCCTCATGATTTATGGATCTCCCCTAACGTGATCGCAGCACCTAAGAGGTCCTAATAAAAATAAGTGACGAGTAAAAAAAAACAGACTTCCTACAGACTTTTTGTCAAGATTATACAGACACCGCCTTTCAGGAAAATGGCATCCCTCTACAAGGCTTTTTACGTGGCGACCATTTGAGGTTATGTAAATTCAGACCATTTTTTAAACTGCTTGTAATTTTAGATAGGTAAGTCAGATCTTGAAAATTCTTAATTCACAAGAAAGGTCTTCTCATATGCTTTCTAAAAATATATAACATGTGAGGGTTTCATGAAAAAACCACCCTTTTTACCATAATTTTAATTTAATATGAAACAGTTTTTTTAACATAACTTTTTAAAAACATGAGAAAATTGCATGAATTTAAATAGCAACTTAGGGGACGTTAAGACGGATCGATTAAAACCATTCCGGCCAAAATCGGTTGAGCCTGTGACAAGATTTTCCAGTGACATTGATTTGGTACACATGTCTACATACAGCCAAACACACAGACATTTGCTCAGCTGGTGATTCTGAGTCGATATGTACAAATGAAGGTAGGTCTAGGAGGTCTAACTAAAAAGTTCGTTTTTCGAGTGATTTTATAGCCTTTCCTCAGTAAAGTGAGGAAGGCAAAACAGCTGTTTGTAAATTTTTCGTCAGTCAGTCAGTCTAGTTACTCACAATCAAATCTCGCAATCTCGGAATAGAAACCCCAAAAGCCAATCTGTGCCAATTTTGAGCCAAATCGGTTGAGGTTTAGACCCAAGTAACATTCTAGGCTTTCTCTTAGCTGTTACAAACGCTATAAAACTTATCAGCCAAAACCAATATTTAAACCACGTAGACGTAACAAACTCTCCAGAAACCTGATAAACCTCAAAAGTACCTCAGCAAAAGGTTGTCACGGTCTATTTATAAAACCTACATAGGAATTCAGGGTTTTACAACTAAATCCAAACAACCCCATCAAAACCTTAATAAAACCTTTGTTTTAACCTAGTCAAGAACATTGGAAAATGACATTTCCTACATTTTTAAACGTTTTATACCAAATAGGTTTTATTTTGGAAAAAAATAAGTCTTCGTCTTTCCAAATGATGGTGATGGTAATGGTTTGCAAAAATGGCAATGATAAATATATAATATATATTGGAGGTTATCAAAATTATTTGAAAGCTTCTTTCTTGCAATTGGTGCCTCAAATTCAGCTGCGGTTGATTTTTTTTTTAAATTTAGGGCAGATAGAGCCAAAAAAATCTACTCGCTTAATGAAAAATCATTCTTTTGTGTAATAATAGTTTTTTATGTTAATAAAAATTTCAATGCGCAGCTGGACACCGAGTTGCGGCTGAGGACAAAACGCAAAGGCCAGCAGAGCCAACCAAGACCCCTACACAATCCCCCTTCCCATCCCATGCCTTGTCTTTAACATCAACCCCTTCCCTACTAACCCCGAGTAGGCCGCGGGTAATCGGCTCCCCTCCCACTAACATTTACACACAAGATCCTCTGTAATTATTAAGTTTTTTGTAATTACAAAAGCCGACTCGGTCCTAACCAGGTCCCAGTACCGAAAAGGACCTAATAAAAATAATTTTATGAGAAAAAAAAAAAAAAAAAAAAAATTTCAATGCAATTGTTCAAATTATTTATAAAGTTTTATAGCTAGGTAATTCTCCGCCAACTCACACAGCAGTTGCCCCGACCCCTCTTCGATTTGCGTGAAACTTTGTTCTAAAGGGTAACTTTTGTCCCTGATCACTAATCCGAGGTCCGTTTTTTGATATCTCGTGACGAAGGGACGGTACGACCCCTTCAGTGTTTGAACATGCGAAAAAAGAGGTGTTTTTCAATAATTTGCAGCCTGGAACGGTGACTGTTAAAAATTTTGGAACATTTAATTTTAAGGGAAATTTAATGTACTTTTCGAATCTACATTGACCCAGAAAGGTAATTTTTTCATTTAGAACAAAATTTTTCATTTTAAAATTTCGTGTTTTTTCTAACATTGCAGGGTTATTTTTTAGAGTGTAACAATGTTCTACAAAGTTGTAAAGCAGATAATTACAAAAAATTTGATGTGTAAACATAAGGGGTTTGCTTATAAACGTCACGAGTTATCGCGATTTTGCGAAAAAAAGTTTTGAAAAAGTTGGTCGTCGTTGATCATGGCCGTTTACCAAGATGGCGCGGCGGTCTTCACATTCAATCAGAACACGCGTTTAGCGCCATATTTATACATTGCTAATTGGCCGCGTAAAATGCTTGTTTGGCACTTGACAGCTAGAACACCCTTGGTTTTTAAGAAGCATGCGATAAAACCGGTTGGCATGACATTACCATTGGGTTTTCAAGACTCTCTTAAAACTTTCCTAAAACTTTATTGAAAGCCATTTAGCTTTTATTGTCACGATTTTATGTCCGAGGCATATAACCTTGTTAGAACCTACTAATTAGCTCTTGCTTATTGATTGCGGTGAATGCTTAAATAAAACTTTAAAGTACACAAAAAAAAAATGATGGTAATATTCATCAGGAAATGGTGAAAGATTTTGTGGCAAAATAAATGATAAATTTTACTCCAGAAAATGATGAATTTTCATCAGTTTTTGATGAATATTCATCAGGTTCACATTTTTACACATTTTTATGTAATATTACACAAATAAAGAGGTAATATTCAACCTACCAAATTTTCAACATTCCAAAATTCAACTTTTTTTTTCTGTGATAATCAAGATGCTACCATATAACCTCAACAAAACTAGGTGATGGCTATTTGGTTTAAAAAATTTACTTTGGGGGTCGCTGTTAAGAGTTGAAGTTTGTGTATCTTTGGAAAAAAATGTGTGGAGAAATTTAGATTTTTAGATTTTTCCATGAGAGTTGGTGTAAACTAGCATAGCATAGCATAGCATAACGGGTCTGCACCACGCTGTAGGGGGTGCCACAATGGTCAATTCAATATTCTTAGACAATTTGATTGCTGCCCGGTACATCCAAAAATATCTAAGAACGTAAATTTCCACACTGTGCTCCAAGGCTACGCCCATACAGTCCTGTGGGGATTTGGGAGGGGATGTTTTTGTTGTTCACTAGTGGCAAAAGTGCAAGGAAACCCATGCGACTTTTAAAAGTGAACGGAATACTTTTGGGAGGTTTGGAATGGGGTTTAGGGGAATTTCATCGGGCCGATGAAAATGGTTGAATGCGTAATGTATTAAATGATTTGGAAGTTTGTACGTGTAAATTTGAGTCTTTAGTGTATTATATAATAAGCATGTAGTTTTGTAAAAATAATAAATGAAACAAATATAATACATATAATAAATATAATAAATAAAATCAAGATGATTCCAGGAAGCTGTAAAAAAATTGCAGTAATTTAAAATATAAATACTCCAGATGGTTCTAGAAAGTATCGTTAATTTAAACAATTTGATCATATATGGTATGAGGAGATGGTATGTTACAGGAAAGGAAAAGGATGAGGAATAATATAAACAATTATATAAATCATATAGTGAGTTGATAAATTTACACGCAGACAGTAAAATTACCACAATCCCTCACCCCTTACGAACAGCGACACAAAAGCACACACAAAAAAAAAAAAATTAACCTGAATAATCACGACTTCGACTGACACGCAACAATATTCATTAGCACAATGACCCCCTCATTATTTAATTATAATAACCACTCACCCAAGCACACAAACAGCGACACAAAAGAAATGAAAATGAACATGCAAAAACAAGACAGCGCGTCCCCGTGGTCAGCGCACTAATGATGCCATTATTTAATTATAATAAGCACGCACCCAAGCACACAAACAGCGACACAAAAGAAATGAAAATGAACATGCAAAAACAAGACAACGCGTCCCCGTGGTCAGCGCACTAATGATGCCATTATTTAATTATAATAACCACGCACCCAAGCACACAAACAGCGACACAAAAGAAATGAAAATGAACATGCAAAAACAAGACAGTGCGTCCCCGTGGTCAGCGCACTAATCTTTCCATGAGAGTTGGTGTTAACTGTGCAGAAATTTTGTCAAAAGTGTGATTTTAATCTAACGCTCTAAATTTTGTCCGAGAGTGCAAAACGATTCGAGTTGATGCTGAAAAGTTTACTGTTCCGTATATTTGGGGTTAATGTACCTGTTGTCCCTGCTGAGCACTCTTTTTATCAAATTCAACCAAATTTCGGGACAATGCTAAGAATAGTCAGGGAAACTAATTATGTTTGTTTTCATTTAAGTTGCGTGCTCCAATGAAATGGGGTTTTCTCTATAAACGTCAAAACACTTAAAGCCGTGTAGTGAAAACTAAGCGTCAACAAAAAAATTGAGCCTAGCATTCCAAAAGGGCAAATAACTTTCATAAACAATAGTTTCACTCAAATGACAGTTACATGAGGTGTGAGAGGGATACATTCTTGTTTACAAATGGTTTGTGCTCTAATTACATCGACGGCATGAATTTTAAAAAAAGGTGGTTCGAATAAATTTCCTTTTTTTGTATTATTGTAACAAAAAACAACACTGTTGAGGAGATTGCAGCTCAACAAAATAAAATTGATTTTTGTATTTAATTTTTTCACGTGCGTTTCCCTTTTTTAACTCATGAAGAAACAAAAAAGCTTTAAAATATATAAAAATCTCACCCCTCCATATGAACTCTACCATATCGATATCTGTGTGGTTGTGCTTCCCCTTCGTTGTATGGCGAGCGACTATCAATTATAGTGTATTGTTTGATTTGAAAAATTCATAATGGCTGCATTTATCCCGTTTTTTCGTACACATCGTATGCGTGTGTGAGTGGGTCGCTGCAACGCCATGACTACGACAACAACAAAAAAAATGTTGAAGAAGACGTACCCACCACCACCGACAAGCTTTTCTCTTTCACCAGAATGGCAAAACAGTTTCCACACTGCATGAATGGATGAGCCTTTTGGCACCCTGTGTGTGTGTGTGTGTGTGTGTGTGTGTGTGTGTGTGTGTGTGTGTGTGTGTGTGTGTATGTGAGCGAATACGATGTCGTTGTTGGAGGCTTCAGGCCGGATGTGCAGTTCACTAGTGCCCAGCCGGTATAAATTTAGGGTGAAGTGAAATCGGATGCACTGACTCCAACGTATAGTTTAACGATGGGGAGTTTTGTTTTATAGATATTTTTAAATAAATAAAAATGATTTCAAATTTTTATATTTTTCTTTTTAGAATTAATGGGAGAGAAAATAAAAGTAATTTGCTAGAAAAAATTGTTGATGTATTGAAAAGTTGACATACATCATCTTTCAGTTTATTTTCTATCAAAGGAATTATCGCAGAAGTTTGAAGCAAATAGAAAAATCATTATTTACCCTGTTCATTTGAAAAATCAAAATATGACAAAGCGGTTTCCGATTGTTTTGCACGGTGCTGTCAAAATAAAATAG
>NC_068939.1:150232631-150300131 GCF_016801865.2 Culex pipiens pallens | reverse complement strand
CCAACGGGTAGTTTTAGTATTAACGCATCAAACTTTCCATTTTATAAAGAGTAACTATTTTTAAAAATTAACTCGCGTTATCGTATAAACAGTAAAATATACTGATAAGTCCAACCCATAGCACTACTGCTCGGTTGGCACGCGTTCGATTAAAAAAAAAGTTTTTAAATAAACAATTATGTATCTTTCCGCAGCCGGCTGCCTAAGATTTTTAAAAATTTCAACAGATAAACAAATTGCTTATGGTCGCATCACCTACCACAGTGAATCCTGACCTCATACCCATCTTACTAACCCCTCAAAACTCATGTGATACTTTGTCGGAGACGCAGCCGATTTAGCGGTCCCATCACTCAAGTATCGGACTAACATTCCCATCCACTTCCCCGTGTCTTACCACTGGTCGTGGCCGGCGTCGGTATTGATCAGCATGATAGGGATCTTTAAAAATTGCGAAGGGGTGATGATTGGTTCCTACTTTTCATCTGTGGTCCACGGAGCAATGTTTGGAGGTCCTGGTCAATAACGAAGTAGCAGCTACGGGTAGACTCCAATGCTATGCTATGCTTCAGAAGATTGTAAAAAGGGTGGTTTTTGTAAGAATCATGCTGCTATATATTGTTAGAAAGGTATTTGAAAGACCTTTCCAACGCGTTCAAAAGATTGAAGATCTGACAACCCCATCAAAAGTGATGAGCACTTAAGTGTTATTGATACATTTTTTTGAGACTGGATCTCAAATATGTTGATGAAAAAGTTGTCCAGATCTATCATGCTACCCATCCTTGGATAAGTAAACAAAAGACCTTTGCAACAAGCCCAAAAGATTGAAGATCTGACAGCCCTATCAAAAGTTATAAGTACTTTAGTGTCTTAATGCACTTTTCTTGAGGCCGGATCTCAGATATTTTGATAAAAAATAAGTGTTATTTATACACTTTTTTGAGGCTGTGTAGTGTATTCACTTTATGAATTCGAGGAAGGCACCAACCACCTAAAGGTGGATTAAGTAACGTTTTTATTTTAGAATTAATCTTTCAGAAAAAAAACTACATTGTTCAAGAAAACTTTTTGGTGGGACAAATGTTTTCAGGTTGTTATTTTTTCATGTGGGATCTTTATGAGAACACGGGCAGTGTAGTAAATAGTAAAAACCTTTTCAGATAATCCCCTCTTAAAACAGGTGTTATATGAGGAAAGCTGGAACCACAATGAGTTCACCCTTCGGCAGCATCTCCACATCAATATCGGGATAATCCGAAAAACTTGGCATGTCCCCCTTCACTTCAAAACTTCAATCTGGCCAATCTGCGAAACGGCACGCACATTCCGGTCACACACAAACCCCAAACATTCGTCAGGCATTAAGTTTCAATTTTGCGCTGCCCGAGCCCGAACATTCGGCAAAATCTTTGATTTACGAAAATCCTCCCACGTTCCTGGCCAAGATTATCGCCCAATATCGTCGGAGCTATGATTGGTTCGGTGCCAAACCACAATCGAACGCCCCGGTTGGTCCAGTAGCGCTACCTCATCTTTTGCGGCCCCGGACAGGATTATTGTCTTTTTGGGAGGGAAAAATGTTCTTCCTTGATAGGCTGTTGGCCAAACATGGGAAAATTTCAGAAAAGGCAACGAATGAGTTTTTCCTGTTTCGGTGCATTCAGTTCATTCTGGCTGCCTTTTGTGCGGCGTTTGTCCGAAGATGTAGGTCATCAATTTTCCGACTTTTCTCGTTTGGTTGGAGCAATTTTGAGTGAGAAAGGGCAAAGCTATTTATTCGAAACGTTTAAAAATATGATGCATTTTCCAGAGTATATTTGTTGTTTTAAAACTCCTCAAAACAACAGTCCTATAATACTTCAATATAATTTCAAATTACCAATTTCACCCCAACTTTCCCCTCTTCCAAGTGTGTGTTTGTGTGCCCGTTTCGGTTGCTGCTGCTTACTTTATAACTTATCCGTTTTCAATCTGGGTGACTCCGGGGGCCAGAACATGAACACTATGGCTAGAACGGTGCTTTGCCTTTGAAAAAAGGAAAACGTATTGTCAGAATTAAAGTTGATTGAGGATTATGCCTTGGTGTGGGTCTGTCTAAGCTAGAAGAGGAGGTAAAAAAGTTGGGATATGACTACAAGGCTTTCGCACAGAAGGGCTTTGAATTTTTTTGAGGTCTTTTTTGTGGACGTTTAATGTTTGGATTGCTCTTACTTGTTTGGGGTGGAACGAATTTAATCCTGATTGATGGCTGGCATAATTCATCTTTCTGGCATTGTAATTTAGCTTCTAACTTTGGTGAAACATGAAAACTTCAGCTGAAGAAATGTACCGAAAAGAACTTTACCAAACATTTTTATAATACATTCAAAACTACTTTCTTAATGATGATGAGATCAAAAATCAACAATATAATGATATAAATTTGCACTGAGGCAGACCTCTACGTTTTAACCACCAATAATTGATTTTTGCGTCCCTTGGGTTCAAAAAGGACATTTGGTCATCATAAAAATTTGGCAGCTGACCCCTTGCTCTACAAGTGGAAAACGGTGCGAATGTGCGAATTTTGTGCGAAATTTGTTGCGAATAACCCATTGATAACCGAGCCTGAAGTTGGTGAAAAAATGGTTGTTCATACAAAAATTACTTTTTTAAATCGCCAATTTCATTTCAGGATGTTGTTTTACAGCTTTGGAATGTTTTACAAAGTAGTAGAGCATTAAATTTCCAATAAGAATCTCACTTTTGGGAATATTTGGATGGAAGTATCGCACCCTGTAGACAAAACCGTAAGAACATTGGGTTTTTCATTTTTTTTTCGATTTTTCCCATATAAACTTCACCCTTAAGTCTAAATGCGTAAGTTTTGACCGATTTTGCTCAAATTCGACTGATTTAGCACAAGGAACTGAAGTTAACAATAATCTGTATCTTGAGAAGGATTGTTTAAATCGATATGGTGTCTTCAACAAATCTGTTGGTTATGGAGGAAAATGGTCAGGCAAATTCAGAAAAAATAGCTTACAATCTAAAAAACCTACCCTTTATTAAATTCTCTTTTTCTATTCAAAATAGATTTTGACAAGCTTGTAAAAATTTTACCCCCTTCGTTTTGTTTTTTGAAATATGTTTTATTGGTCAAATAAAACATATTATCTTAGCCAAGTTTTTAGCTATAGTACACGACGGACTTTTTTTGCCAAGTTAGTCCGCTGTAAATATTTTGCATAGTTTTGGTCACTCCCTTCTCCTTCGAAATTCTCCCGAAAATTATGGGCCAGAACTAATATTTTTTCAATATGCTTAAAAATGTAATGGAAATATACGTATAATTAACTATGAATAATAAAAAACAATTTTACTAATATTTAGCATGTTTATGCTCGTTTAAAACCGGAAATGGATTTTATTTATATATTTTGATTTGGTTCAAAGTCAAAGTCCAAAGAAGCTATTTTGTGTCATTGATTAACCCATACAAGGCTCCATACAATTTTGGCAGGTGTCCATATGAAAACGGTACGCAAATATTCGAAAATCGGCAACTTTAGAGAGAATTTTCTGATCGATTTGGTATCTTCGGCATAGTTGTAGGTATTGATGATGACTGTTAAGTAATAAATAGATACACGGATTTTTTTGCTGATTTTTAAATTAAGTATTTTAAACAAGAAAGCAATTTCTCGAAACCTGTAATTTTTTATATTTGATTTTTTTTTATTTCTTGGTAAAAATATAAATTTTATTCAATTTAATGATATTTTGATGAAGTGCACCGTTCTCAAGATATAGCCACTTAAAAAAAATATTTTTTTAAATGAAAATTTCCGTTTTATTTTTTTAAATAAGTGTACATGATTGTACATTCCTAAAAATATGTTTTTCGAAAAGTTCGGAAAATTTCAAAAAAAAAATGAATTTTGAATTGAATTTTGAAAAGTGAAACATTTGTGAATATTTATGATCTTTTCAAAAACAGATATTTTGAAAAAAATTAAACCAAGACTATCATTTCAAATAGGCGTAACATTAAATAATTGCCCCTTTTAAAATGTTAGTCTTGTTCCTTAATTTTCAAAATATTATCAAAAACGTAAAGTAAACAAAAAATATTTCAATTTTTTTTTAAACTCGTTTTTTTAAATATCTTAACTTAACGGCCATTTTTTTATCCATACTTTCTCTATGGCTCAACATTTGCGGTTTATTGTCCCCTAAAACATATTTAAAAAATAAAAATAAAAAATTAAAACATGATCTTTGTGAAATTGATTTTTTGTAAAACAAAGTTAATTTATAAATCGGCAAATATCTTTCTCCGTATACCTCTTTTTCAGAATATTCCTCATCAATACTTACAACTTTGCCAAATACACCAAATCGATCAGGGAATTCCTTCAAAATTTACAGATTTTCGAATATTTACGTACCATTTTTGTATGGACAGCTATAACAATATTTTCAAAACACCAAATTTCACGGAAATTTTGCGGAACGTGAAATTTTTTTAAACAACTCTGTAAAACTTTTGATTGAATCGTTGAAACTATTTTTATCCTTCATTATATATTATTCAAAACACAAAAAAAATCCTTATTTTTGTTGAACTGCTTTTTTAATAATCGGCTATATAGCTGATTTTTTTTCCTTAAGTCAGGGGTATTAAAAACACCCAAAAAGCAAAAAGTGAAAATTTGGTTTTTTGGACCTTTTCAAAAAAAAGAAAAACGTCAGATATTAAGCTTTTCAATAAAGTTAGTTAAAAAAGTTTTTATATGAAACATTTGTTATGTTGTCATTGCAAAGAATTGATTTGAGAAAATTGATAAATTTCACGGGATTTCACGGAAATCTCCGAATTTCATGAATTTCACGCTGTCCGCGAAATCGTGAAAATACACAAACCTTAATCCCACAAAATTTGAGCCAAATCAAAACACACAAAAAATAAGATGGTCGAGATCGACCGGTTTCGTAGAGAATTGCTCTATTGTGTTTTGCATTCCTCACCTCACTAAGGAAAGGCTATAAAATCGCATAGAAAATGAACTTCTTAAATAGACCTCGTATACCCACCTTTACGTATACATATCGACTCAGAATCAAATTTTGAGCAAATGTATATGTGTGTGTGTGTGTGTTGGGATGATGATCAAAAAATTTGTTCTCGATTGACTCGGCACTTCAGTCTCATTTGATCCGTCTTGAGGTCGCATAAGTCGCTATTAAAAATTATGAAGTTTAGTTGAGCACTTTACAAGTTATAATTTAAAACCCAATTTTGGCTTAAGTTCAGAAAATTGTAAAAAAGGTGTTTTTTGTAAGAACCCGTCATGTTGTATATTTTTAGAAAGGTACTTAAAAGACCTTTCCAGCGAACTTAAAACATTGAAGATCTGATAAACCTATCAAAAGTTATAAGCACTTAAGTGTTATTTATTCAATTTTTTGAGGCCGGATCTCAGATATTTTAATGACAACGTTGTCCGGATCTATCATGCGACCTATCGTTGGATCGGCAATAAAAATCTTTCAAACTCGTCCAAAATATTGAATATCAAGCTGAATTAAACAACGTTTTTTTACTTATCACTTTGATATCCCATAAATGCATAATTCTCCCATTTTGACATTTTTGAGATATTCGGACCGAACTACTTCATTTATTTTAAAGTTTCGAAAAAAACCAAAAGAATCGAAGTTAGTGGATTCAGAAATTCAATGTTGAGAAGATCAAGCCAAATCGTCCCATTTGCATGCAAAAATTTCTAGAATCAAGGTTAGAATGAAAAAAATAAAATTAAAAATTACGTGTAAACCATCTCTGATGTCATAACCATTTTTGATTTGAAATTAAGGAAAAAGTCCAAAATATGTGTTTATTTAATTAAAAATAAAGAAATATCGCGTAAAGATATTCTCAGAACCAGATTACTTGCTTGCAAAATTGGCAAATTGGATTTTAAAGCTGTGTTAATTCATCATTAAGACTCTTCACTTTAGGCAGGTTTACCTTATCTTTACATTTTTCTGCCTGAAATTGATTTTTGACAGTTTATACCATCATGGATGTTATTGCCAGCTTAATAAAAGTAACTTGAAGTGCTACATACTGGATCAAAATTACCACGTTTCTAAAATTGGCTCTCAGAATCTTCAAATAGTAAAATTTTGATGACGTGCCTTTTAAAAAAACTTAAATTGGATAAAATAATAATTATTTCGCCAATAAAATGGGCATGTCCGAATTGTTAATTTGCAAACAAATGAATAAAAGTTGCACATTGCGAGCTAAACTATTTTTTGTATGCACAGAATTTGACAAAAGTGTTAGTTTTGAAAAAAAAAGATTCAGGTCGAAAATTAACCATAAAAGCAAGTTTTCGGTCACTCTTGCTGCCAAAATCTGCTGGTAGAAGCATATGCCAACGAAAAAAAATCCTACCGCATATCAACTGTCGCAACTCTGTCAGCCACTATTTCAACTAATTAGAATAAATGTAGCGAGGGCAAATTTCCCACAAATTCGCACTTTTGGCCCGTGTTCTTGTTTCCGCTGCCATAATCTTGTTCGTTTCCATTCTTACTGCTGGCCTCGGTTTGGTTGGGCTCGCTGGCACCTCTGCCAGAATATGCTGAATGTAATTCTTCTACTCTTTTCCCGTCCCAGGCTGTCATCGTTTGCAGTTGAAAATTAAGGTTGGGACGTGTAGTTGATTTTTTTTTATTAAATTGGGAAAAAAAAGTTTTTGTAATTTTTTAAAGTTTTCCAAACAGAAACATGAAAAAAAAATGTTTCATATAAAATCAGCGTACCCTAGTCCTGCTCTTTGAGTCGTTCCAGGAATAATTTAATTTTCCAACATTACCAGGCCCGCCTTCTGACCATTAGCACTCTTGCATTCGCCCTCAACAAGAAAGTGAACCCCCCCTTCGGGAAAATTTAGTTTTCAGCATTTGCACTTGTCTTGGAAACATCCATTTTCCTTCTCTATCTCTCTCTCGCACTTTGCACCAAAGTCGGAGGCGGAACAAAGCCATTGTGAAAATGTTACCATCTCAATTTTCCACCCATTTCTCTGCCAACAGAGATGGTATTTTGGGAACTAACCAACCCGACCCAATACCGACTCGCTGGTGACGAGGACGAGGACAGCGAGCAAACCCGGTCACTGAGGAAAATTCACTCATTTCCATTTCCGCTTTTCCGTGGAACTGGCCATCGCGGTGGGGTTGAAGATAGTAATACATTTTGGAAACAAATTTGTGATAATTATTAAGTTTTGTTTTGAAATTCAACTTTCTCTTATTTTTTACAAATAAATTGCAATTAAATTAAAAAGACAATTATGCTGAAGATAAACGAAGATAAAGTTTCATAGTGCATTTTCGTAAATTTGAACTCTAGTTTAGCCAAAGAAGAATATGACTAAACAATTCTTTTATTTGGCAAAAACTGCTTAAATTTTATTTCATGCCCAATCCACTGATTAAAAACAGCTAGTAGAACCGGTGAGCAGTGGCGTTTTTTCCTGATGGTGCTACTAGCACAAACTAGATTTTCGCAATCGAACGAACGATGTGATAATTTAATCGGGAAGAAAAACATCCCTCTAAATTCTCCACCTCAACAAGTTTCGAGTGAGTCGACACACACACACACATACCCTCATGTGGAATATTCCTTGCGGCGTGGCAGAATTCCAGTGAAAAACAATTTCCGCACTCGCCCAGGTTGTGGCTTCACCGTTCCTGTTGACAAATATTCGGAAAAGTGGAACATTTTTCAAACCGAGAATTGCACCGTTTGGTGTTTTTTTACCCCCAGTTTGCGAATATCGGGCTTTATGTGCGGATTCCGAAAAAATAGTGCCCGACTGTCGATTGCTAAACAAAGAATGCAGCGCGATTTGGAGTGCTGTTTTCCGAGCAAACTAAATGCATCAACTTGGTATGGATGTGGTAAGGACCATCGATTTTTCACAATGAACCAAACTTTACATGCTTTTCCTTTGCTTTATACTTACTTGCACATTTTTTTAAAACTACATTTTGTAGGTTTACTTTCGTTATGTTTTTGGAAGATTAGGAAAGTTTGCATAAGTTTTTATCATATTTACATTTGTAAAGTTTAAAAAAAAAGATGATTATGCATACAAAATCATGAAAAATATTAGCTTTTAAATGCGCGTTTATATTATAAAACAAAAAATCGAGATACATTTTTTTTGGTGAATGCATGAAATTCGATAAAAAAATCTCCTGGATTTGGTATTTAAAAGATCAATTTGGAAAGTTTATTAACAGTGTAACTATTGAACTTTAGATAGACGCCAGTTAAAATTGCACGACGTTTTCACACAAAAAATCGAATCAAGGGGAGATATGCCGACATTATTCGCATTTGTATGTTAAACTTATTTACAGAATTATGAATTATAGATGAAACATGAATTTCAAGTCTCATATATATCAAAGTGTGTGATTAAAGTGATTTTTTCCAGCTCAATCTGAATCCACGGCTAGCTCTGAATGGTCAAGCAAGATCGAAGATTCTCAGTTTGACGTCACATTTTTTAGAATATTGATATATTAAAAAACGAAGAAATGAATGAGATTTGTCTTAGTGAATCTTGTAAGAAATATCTGCATTTTTCAAAATTCCTGAATTTTTGAAGTTTTTCAACTAAGAAACACTTATTTTTGTTTCAAAACTTGCATGCAGGTTTGTTCTTAAGGCTGATACAAATTTTATTTAAAGTTTTTGCACCCCTACCTTCAAAATTGGCTCGAAAAATCAGGAGGCAAAAAAATATTTTTTCACAAAACCTCAAATTTTGTTTGGAAATTTAAGTGCAATCAGCTCAAATCAATTTAAAATGCATTCCTCTGCGTTTAGAATTATTTTTAAGCATGTTTGGGTTGATTTAAAAATCATCTGAATTTTTGAAAATTTTCGATGTTTATTATCGCAAAAAGTTTTTTTTTTGCTAAAATTGTATTTTCGCCAAATCTTACATATTTTGAAAACTTATGATTGCAAAACAACTGACCCAGCGTTAAAGGTATTTAAAACCCTTTTTGCATTCAAATGTTGAGACTATGGCTTGTTATTTAATTTTTTGTATTTTTTTTTATTGTTTTGCCCCCCCCCCTCTTCGATCCCGGCCAGAGCCAAAGACAAAATTTTTGACAAATATTTGCATCGGCCTAAGTTATTGAAGTAAAGTAAATCAACTAAAAAAAATTCTTAAATTGTTCCGTCAAATCTTGAATCAGTTGTAATAGTTGTGTGGTTAAAAAAAAAACCCAATTCTTAAAAAATAATAATAATTGAAAAAAATAAATAATTTTTGGGTTTCTCTTTCTTTCGTGACCATGAACGGTCATGATCAACGACGACCAACTTTTTAAATATTTTTTTTCGTAAAATCGTGATAGCTCTTGATGTTTATGAGCACCCCTTATGTTTGTGTGTGTGTGTGTGTGTGTGTGTCCAATATTTGTGTCCAATACCCGTGTCCAATACCCGCTAACCGGTAGGATTATTATGGGAAAGTATAATTTGTATCAGACTTTGTATGTGCCGAATGCAGATACAGCTTATCTCAGTCCCGGTTATTAGGTGGTGATAGCCCTCGCGCAGCTTCCAACGACACGTTTCAGAATGACAGAGCTCCTTGCGGTCCAATTCCGAGGCCGCTGGGCATTGTTCGGCCCCGCCTTATCATAAAAACAAGCATCTGAAGGAAAGTCGATCAATATTTAGCCTTCCAATCCCGTTAGGAAAATCAGGGATCAGCGCGTATTTAATGTGAGAAGAAAATCACGTTTCAACACTACGGATCAATTCACTTCTCAAGTGTAACCCTTCCGATGGCCGACTGCTTAGCGTCCCAGACCACCAATCCAAAGTTGCGAGTTCGAACCCCACCAGATTCATTTTCATTTTTGTTCATATTCAATGTTCAAATTCATAATTCCAAATTTCAAAGGTACCGACCGGGATTTGATCTCTGAACCTTCTGCTTGTGAGACAGAAGCCGTAACCATTAAGCCACAGAGCCGGTTCTGAGCAAACCCCTTATGTTTGTATACACGGAGAGACCGTGCCCAGAAATTTTAACAATTAAAATTGTTGATTTTACTTTCGCAAATTTTAACAAAAACGTACTTGTCACTGCCAATTTTCAGTTAAAATAACCAAAATTCAATATTAATTTAATAACCCGTTTGTTGAAAATGCTAAAGGCAAAAAGCTAACAGATTTCCCGAACTCGAATGAACGTGCTCGACTGTTAGCTTTGGTTTTAGAAAAATCAAGAATTTTGTTGGTTGAATATAATTAACAATTGGTTGCATATTTAAAAGATGAACTTGGGTTTGTTTACGTCTGTCATTTAAAGTCAGGATTCGAACAAGAGCGGTCGATTTGTTGAGTTTGTGTTGTTAATTATGAAGTGAAAGGATGTGAAAGGTGAAAATTACATTATTTGGCTAATGTTGAAGTGGCAAATCAAAGTGTTGCAACTGGGGAGGTGGAATTGGTGAGTAGGTTTGTTGATGATTTCTTTGCAGGTGATAAACTATGAAGAGCAAGAGGACGACCTTCGCCATGAGGACCTCTAATGCGAGTGAGTTGGACACGTTATAAGAATGTTTGATGGAAAGAGAGGGCAGTAGAAGGGAGATGCGAGCCAACTCTTCATGGATAGAGCAGCCCGGGCAAATTTAACAAAATGTTGGTTAATCCAAGTAAGTATGGATTTATTTTTGCACAATAATTTATCTAATGTGATTCTCATTAGAAAACTGAATCATTAAAAAGCTTCGTGCTAACGACGTCAGAATCATCAATTATAAAATACATAGAAATGCGTACACATGACAACATAAAAAATAGAGATCAAAAAATAAAAATATGTAAAATATACAAAAGAAGATAATTATTATCTTGAAAGTTTTGTTGCAATACGACTGCTCAATGAACTGGTAAATTAAACTCAAAATATTTTTTTTAGGAATCGGAGTACGTTGAATAAATTGAATCAAATGCAGTGAAAGTGTGTTGCCTAAAGTAATTGTTAAATGAATGCAAGCTTGGTAAGAAGCATTATTGATATTTCTTCATTCCTCATTACAATTACATTTATTTACGTTCTTTTTTTTCAGTTTATTGCCAAAATTAAGAATTTTGTATAAAATTACTAATAAATTTCAAATGTCTATTTGCAGCAAAAGGTTCGCTTTGGTAAAAATTATGTGTCCCACCACAAGAAAAATAACTAAACCTGAAACCGTTGTAGATGATGATGACTTATCGGATGATTTCACAGTGATGGTAAGTGAATACAAGTCTTAATTTTATCCAACATAATAAAAATATAAGCTAAAACTTGGTGAAAATTTTGCTCGGTTTCTATTTTTAAGGAATTCACGATAAATTTGTAATATGCTTTTTTATTTTTATTTTTAAATTAATGCAACGTAATTTTTTTAAACATTAGTCAAACTTTACATGTTTTATAACAACAGTAAAAAAAAAGTTTTGTTTTGATGCTTTTTAACAGTAATTTAACAACTTAATAAAAAATAACAAATAAGTACAAAACGTTAAATTTTTAGGCAAAATAAATGCGAAAATAAAAACACTCAGCATTAATTTGTGAGGCATTATTACAAAATTTACTGCAAATTCAATAAAAATATTGCTAACAGTAGCTAATTAATGACTACATGTACGAATATTTTTCTGTATTCAAGTAAGACATTAGTTTAAATATAGCTAGAAATTCGACCCAGCCTACATCGTTAGATAATTAAGTAAAATATATATCAACACTTACATAAATTATGTCTAATTAAGAAATGTTTTGTTATAAACCACTAATAATTTGCTGCATGCAAAAATATTTCGGTTGATACAACGAAAAAAAAATGTTGAAAAATAGTTGAAAACTATGTCCTAGCCAGTTTTTAACAGAATATTCCAAAATATTTCAGCTGAAAACAAGAAATTTTTAGTTATTTTTCTGAAAAAAATATTCTAGCAGTCCACTGCTAGAATTTTTTTCGGCCATTTAACCAACAAAAATGGCAAGTCCAACTTTTTTTTTAGTTAATTTTAGTTACTGGTGGTCAGCAATTTCGGGTTAACAAAATCAACAATCGATTGTTGAAAGAAAGCTGTGTAAAAAATTAACCCATACTTTTAGTTAAATTAACCAAGATTTTCTTAGATTTGCCCCGGCCGGTCTCTCCGTGTATCAAAAGTTTCGTAATTGTCTGCTCTACAGCTTTATAGAACATGGTTACACTCTAAAAAATAACCCTGCAAAGTAAGAAAAAACGAAGTTGACTTTATAGCTGTCGGCCACTATTGCTAGTACCAACCACTAGTGTCTTCCTTTTATCTACAAGGACTTCGCCGCCCTGGGCTCCTAAGTGTTTGAGTACGGCACGGAGCGACGGCGCCAGATACCCATATTTACACTGAGAATTTTAGAGCGCTCGCCGCGGGATTTGTGAGTCCAGCGCGCGGTCCGATTGATCCACACGGGCGGGACAGTTAGAAAAAAAACACGAAACCTTAAAATGAAAAAAAAAATCTAAATGAAAAAAATACCCCTCTGGTTCAATATAGATTCGAAAAGAATATCAAATTTCCCTTAAAATGACATGTTCCAACATTTTTTACAGTCGAGTAACGGAAAATGGCAGAGTTTTTTAAACTTTTTAAGTGTTTTTTTCGATGAAAAATACGTTTTTTCGGAATTTTAAGTACGCCATCAAATCGGGCGTCCAATTTTACAAAAAAGTCCCTTAAACACCAAATTTCTGTCTCATCACCATTTCAGGCTGCAAATTATTGAAAAACACCTCTTTTTTCGCATGTTCAAAGATGGAAGGGGTTGTACCGCCCTTCCGTCACGAGATATCAAAAAACGGACCTCGGATTCGTGATCAGGTACAAAAGTTAGCCCTTAAGACAAAGTTTCACGCAAATCGAAGAGGGGTCGGGGCAACTTTTCCCGATTTCGTGTGAGTTGGTAGAGAATTACCCAAATGTTAAAGATTATTTTTTTGTACGATACACAAAATTAGTTCTTTTTAAGAAAAGTCAACTTAATGAGCGATCCTCCCAGATCATTCGGCTGCTCTCAGGGTAAAAGCTCCGGCAGAGGCGACGCCGCAGTCATGAAGGGGGGAAAAACGCTGGGAAATAATTTCCCTCTGCCCCGGAAATGGCCGTGTGGTCACATAAATAACTGTCAGCGAAAGATGAGGTGACAACGACAACAACAACGCGTTCACCACCGCGCCACCAAAAATGTCGACACCGAAGTGCGGAACAAGGGCGTCAAACGACTGTTTAGAGTGTCGTGAAACAAATTTTACGATTCCGGGGTATGTTTTAGCGCATTTAATTTCCTCACACCTCGTGGCGTGGGGAGGCGAGAGCGGCGAAAAAGCTCCGCGGGGGTGTGACTTTGTGCTTTTGCTTCTTATTGTGGGATTTTGGCTTGTTTTTCGAGGCTGTGGTTGTCGTTGATGTTGTCGCCGACGGGGGAATCATTGTCTTGGCCAGACGCTGCTTATTTTAAACTTATTTCGGGAAATTTCCTAGGGGTGTGCTAAGATTTGAGTTATGTTGAAGATTCATTCTTTCGGTGTGGAAAATGCTCAACAAATCATTTGCGCGCAGCAATAAGTCAACCAGGACGTAGTTTACAGATTATATTATGTTGGCATGGCTATTTAAAATATTTTATTTTAGAGAGTGCTGAATTCGTTTTAACTTTTTAATCTTATTTAACAACTAACTTTTTTCATTTCAGTTTGGCCGTCGCAAATATTTTTTGAAGTTTATGTCCCTCTACTCTGATCAAAGTCAAGGGCGGGGGGCACAAGAAATATAAAAATTGAAGTTACAAGCCAAGGCATCAACATTTGGATGAAAAAAATGTTTTAAAATGCATTTTACACTATTCCAGTTGTTTTCGAATAATTAGTTTTCAAAATATCTTTGTCTTTTGAGGAGCTGTACATTGATATTTTATAAAAAATAAATAAAATTTTGTTAAAATAGATTAAACATGCTGCGATTATAAACGCAGGAAAATGCATTTTAAATGGTTTTCAGTTGATTAAACTTCTATTTTCATTAAAATTTTGAAGTTTTTCGAAAAGATATTTGTTTTACCCCCTGACTTTTTGGGCCGACTTTGAAGGGGGGGGGGGGGGGTGATATTTGTAACGGCCTTATTTGAAAAAAAAAAACAATACCACAATTGCAGAAATTGACAGAAACAAGAAAATAACTAGGCAAATAATTCTTAATTTGACAAATTGCAACCTAAAAATCTGAATTAAAAAAAATGTTGAAAAATTGTCGCTGACTGTTTCTTTGCTTTTTTTATTTCAAAAGTATTGGTTCAATACAATTGAAAATATACTGCTTATTAAATATGTAACGATACTAATTATTTTGTTTTCTGATTTGAAGTTAATGTAAAAAAAAAATGTTTTGCACCGATTTTCGACAGCAATATTCAAAATCTGTTAAAAGATCTAAAGTCCTTCTTTAACTTCAAATGCTTAAATAAGCGTTGTACAATGTTTTCAGTCGATTTTACAAGCTTTTTTCTAAATATTTGTACGAAGTGTGGGGGGAGGGGGGGAGCTCTTTAAATTAATTTCTTGTTAAAAACGTGAATGAGATTGAGTCAATTCACCACTGATGACGGTAAGTACTTTTTTGCATCTAAGAATAAAGTCAAACAAATTTGACCAACTTGTGCCGTTAAATATATCCCAAAATTGGTTGTTTAATGTGAAAAGTTGAAATGTAAAAAACGGGTAATTTTTTCTAGAATGTAGCTTTATTTTTTTCTGACAAGTCCTAACCAATATTTACATTATCACCAAAGCCTGATCAGAAAATCCGTGTTCAAATTACAGATTTTTGAACATTTTAATAGCCTTTTTGTATGGCCAGCTGCCAAAATTGTATGTAGACTTTACACTGTAGACTGTATGTCTTCTTTGGGTATAAAAAAGGTACAAAATTTATCCAATTAATAAAAGACAAAAAAATGATTGCAGAAGATTGCACCTTATTGTGAAAATTTCTCTACTTCACTCCGCAGCCCTGGTTAGAATGTCTACGATGTCTCGAGATGGGATGAACCAAATTGGCTGAAGTTTTAGGTGAAGACTCCCAAGACATATCCCGTGTGCATGACGAAGCCCGATTTTGAAATTTTGAATTTTCAAAAAATACAAAAATTAAAAACTGGCGATTTTTTATTTGAAAAACAAAAAAAAATATTTTTACCTTTTTATTTAAATAAACTTTTGGAAATCGGCATTCGTCATGCACACGGGACCAGTTTAACGAGTCTTAACCAAAATTTTGAGCCGATTTGGTCGAAGCAATGTTGAGATATTGTGGCACCCGTTTTTTGAAACTGCTAACTTCAAAAAGCTATATCTCGGCAATTATACAACCAAATGTCTTCAAATTTGTTTTGGTAAAAGATGAAAAAGTATATTTCAATGCCCTTAAAACAGATTCAAAAAAGTTTTAATGTGGGCGCATACCAACCTCTGACATTTTTGCCGATTTACATGTATGTAGCCCATTAAGCACTTTGATCATGAATTACAGCTTTCATAAAGTGTTTTTGACTGTTCCAAAGTAATAAATAGCTCAAATAAAAGTGAGCAAGCAACTCTCCATTGTTGATACATCTGAAAATGTTGAGTTAATAGCGGAAAACGGCAAAAAAGATGAGAATTGGTCGAACGGCTTAGAGTGATTAAAATGGTTATATTTCCCCTACCTACGTTTTTTTCATAAAATTATTTTTATTATGGGTCTTTTTCAGTACTGGGACCTGGTAAGGACCGAGTCGGCTTTTGTAATTACATTTTTCTTAAAGCTAAGAGTAATTACAGAGGATCTTGTGACTTTTACTTACGTTCAAAGTGTCAGAAAAATCAGCATGTGAGTAGTAAATGCAACAATCTCAACTAAATTTGTGGAGATCCAATTTAACTATTATTTTCAGAATATTCCTTAACGATATCTTTAACTTTGCCAATGACATCAAATCGATCAGAAACAATCTTACCGAATGTTCTCACTTCTCACTCTTTATCAAAAAAGTGTCACACAAAAAATCAAGAAAAAAAAATTACAACTGGCATCAAACAAGGTTTTTGGTAACTTGAGACAAGGATGCCAGATCTTCAATATGTTTAGAAGGCCTTTTGATAACCTATTTAACGATAGGTTGGACGATTGATCCGGACATTCACAGCAAAAAATCCGATGGTAAAATCGCATGAAAAAGCATGCACGTCAAAAAAGACACTTAACATTACACACTGCATGTACATTTTTTGCAAACACAAAAAAAGTTGCAACCGACGGGATTCAAACCCAGTACCAACAGTAAGGACTGGCGCCTTAGCCCAATCGGCCATCAGACCGTAAGGATAAACGCATATATGAGCTTGACATTTCGGTCAAGTAGGTTTCCCATACTGATGGGTGAATATTACATAGAATTTTTTAGCTGTGTAGTTTTCATGCACATAAGCAAGCTTCCCATGCGCCAGTGCCAACGCACACCGCGGGTTTGGTTTTCTAGCTTTGGTACGTGCCTGAACCCATTTTTGTATTGGTATCTTGGTACATCGTACCAGCGCACCACGACACTCTCGGCTCGCCCCATCGGTTTTGTGTCTGGCACTCACCCATGGCATGAACACAGCGTGCCGTGGTACGTGTCGTGGTATTGAACCCGTTTTGTACCGCCAGCGCTTACCACGGCACGTACCTCGGCTCGTGACGAGTGAAGCACCTTGGCTCATATACCGGGTTCATGCCATGGGTGAGTGCCAGACACAAAACCGACGCGGCAAACCGAGAGTGTCGTGGTGCGCTGGTACGATGAACCAAAATACCCTCGGTTCGTGTGAGTCGGGTACGGGTGTAAACCGAACAAAGCAGGCGCAAAGCAAACCCGAGGTACAGTTGAACCGCGTGTACCGCACGGTGCAGGGAAGCTTGCACATAAGTGAGATCCGGCTTCAAAAAAGTAGATGAATATCACTTAAGTGGTCATATCTTGTGACAGGGTTGCCAGATCGTCAAAATTTTGTACTCGTTGGAAAGGTCTTCCGAGTATCAGTCAAACGATATATAACATTATGACATTTGGTGCGATTTCCGGCCATTAGTTCAACTTCCGGAAATATGCGAAAACACATTTTTATACATAACTTTTGAACTACTTATCAAAACATCAAACAGTTCAATAGCGACGTGTGGGACTCTAAATCAAGTGGAATTCGACTGGTTTGGTCAAAATCGGTTCAGTCAGTGCTGAGAAAACTGAGTGACATTATTGGTCACTTACACACACACTTACACACAAGGCATTTGTTCAGTTTTAGATTGTGAGTTAAGAGGCAATATACATGAAGGTAGGTCTACGAGCTTTCTGTAGATAGTTCATTTTAAGAGTAGGATTATAGTCTTACCTCAGTGAGGAAGGCAAAATAGCTGTGCACTGATTTGTCCAAAACAATTTGGCACTAGTTATTTCATGTTCTAAACTTCTCAAAATATAAAAATAATTAATGATTTAAAATTGAACATCCAAACCTACAGTCGAACACCCAAACCAACTTAAGAATACTCCAACTACAAATGTTCCCAGATTGCCAGCCACTTTCACGATGATAATGGCCACGTGCAAGTATTTCATTTGCATTCCAACGAGTCCAAAGAAGGGGTTGCAACTTGACCCCCTATCCGGAAAACACTGCCCCCACACACACACACAAAACAAATCTTTCCGCTTGTCCACTTGGTGAGATTATGGAGCAGAAATAAAATAAAAAGTGGAGACACACCGCCCGATCTAGTATCTTGAGGCAGGTTCAAAGCTGTAAAATTCATTCACACCTCACACCCCGTACGAGTCAAGTTGAGCGGAAAAGGACCTCCCTCCCCCCCTTCCGGAAATGTGCTTACTCACACACAAAGTCAGCACACTGCTTGGGTGCAGTGTTTTTTGCTGTTTTGGTTTGCTGGCAAACATTAGCAACTTTTTGGGGGGTTGCCATAAATAATGCTTCGTTTGGACATTGTTGGAGAATTTATTCCTGTTTTATGCTAATATCTTATTGAGTCATTTGAGTTTTGAGGGGGCGGTGCAGATTGTTTGTGGGTGCATCTTAAATCATTTGAATTTTAAAATATTCCAATGGTACCTTGCCATTTTGTCTGTAAACTGTGTTTGTTTAAGTATTAATTAAGCTTTGCTTTGAGTTTTGCATTAAATTAAAGGTACAACAGGGTATTAGTTAATTATTTCATTAACTCAAAACTAGCATTAATTGCATGAGGTTTAATTTCTGTTCAGTTTTGAGCGTTTTGAGAGATCACCGGCGGAAGAAATTCGTTTATGCAATTCGTTTCAACCACAGACACACACTCCAAATGTCACTCAAAACTGCTCGCACACACACAAACGCGCGTACGGAAACATTCGGTGCATAGAACGAACGAATTGTACATATTTGGAAAGTTGTCTGATGACTGACTAGGCAGCAACACACAGACACACAACTCGGCACAGTTTCTACTGCACGTGCACGAGGACTTCTATGCTTTCGGCATATGACGCCAATCAAAAATTAAATTTCATGAATATTCATACACACTGGGACACACTGGGTTTGGGGATCGTTTTTCGGGGAAGAAGAAGGTGTCTGCAGAATGGTTTCGGAATGGTGAAGGTGTGATGATGGGATTGTGGGAAATGCTTTGGAAATTGTTTGGGCTTGGCTTTTTTTACAAAAAAAAAACACATTTTGAAATAAGATAAATGTTTCTGTTCAAACTTATAGATTGTCTGAGTTCATGAGCATTAGGAATAACAAAGTTGTATTTCATGACGAAATATTCTTCGTAAAAAAGTTAATATTTTAAAAGGAATTTCGTCCAGAAATTTTGAAGAAGCACCAGTGAGGATGACATTTGGTCTGGAGGGGCTAAGATTTAGGTTAAAAATGATTTTTAACGGATTTTGTTTTTTTTTCTCAGGTTCTTCTCAATGAATCTAAATTCTGTTTAAAAGATTGGCTAGGGGAAATTTTAGAAAAACTTTTCTGAAAAAATCTTGTGTCCAGTTCAAACCTAGTCATTATGGCATCTTTTTTCAATTGAGGTACGTTTTTGACCAAAAATTGCCGTTCAAAAAATCAACCTTATAGCCTGTTCTTGAATCGAGTTAAGTTTGTGGATTTTTTTTTTTTAGGTAGAGTTCATCAAATTCCACCAATTTTGGGAAAATGTTCGTACACTATTTAAGAATAATCCATCGGTAAAAGTTTGTTTTATATCAATTTGTTTTTGTTATCAGAGGAGCAGCCGTGACTGACTGGTTACGGTGTTTGCTATGTAAGCGAATGGTTCTGGGTTCGACTCGCATCTGCTCCCAATGAGAAGATTAAGAACACAGAAATTTGAAATGATGAATATGAACGAACAATTAATTTCGCTTGAGGCAGGGTTCGAACTCCCGTCCTTTGGTGGTGGTAGTTGATTTATTTCAGGCAGCTTTAACATTTTTGTCATTCGCTGCCTTAACACCCGTCCTTTGGATTGGTAAGCAAAAATGCTAACCACTAGGCCATGCCGACTTGGTGAGCTTGGACTGGAATAAGGAATACTGTTACAGAGAGCGAGTAATTTTCGTAATTGAAAGATGCAAATTTTGGTACTCTAACATCTGTAGGTCATCGCTGAAATTTTAAAGTTATCGCAATTAAGTGAAAAAAGTTGATTTTTTGCCGCTTTCGTAATTTTCCCATTTTTGCGCGCAGCGCGTCGAAAAGCACGGATTTTATTTTCAAAAATTTATATCTCAGAATCCTGTTAATGAACTCCTGAGCAATTCTCTACAAAACCGGCCGATTTCGACCATTTTTATTTTTTGTATTTTTTTATTTGGCTCAAACTTTGTGGGGGCCTTCCCCATGACCAAAGAAGCCATTTTGCATCATTAGTTTGTCCATATAAATTTCCATACAAATTTGGCAGCTGTTCATACAAAAATGGTACGTAAATATTCGAAAATCCGTAACTTTTGAAGGAATTTTTTGATCAATTTGGTGTCTTCGGCAAAGTTGTAGGTATTGTTAAGGACTATTTAGAAAAAAATAGGTACACGGAAAAAAAATTTCCCGATTTTTTTATTAACTTTTTTTTTACAAAAACTCAAATTCCCAAAATACGTATTTTTTGATTTTCGAGATTTTTTGATATGTTTTAGGGGACAAAAATCCGCAACTTTTGAGCTATAGAGAAACATGGTCAAAAAATCTGCCGCCGAGTTATGATTTTTTGAAAAACTGGTAATTTTTGGAAAAATATAAATTTCATACATAAAATTTTTTTGACCTCATTTTTTTATGCAAAATTGAATTTGCAATCGAAAATTACTTTACAGATTTTTTGATAAAGGGCCCCGTTTTCAAGTTATAGCCACCGAAAGTTTGATTTCAGCGAAATATTTGCAGTTTTTCGATTTTTAAAAATAGTGACCATGAGTGACCATTTCTGAAAATATTTTTTTTGAAAAGTTCAGAAAATTTGCTATAAAATTGTCTAAGAGACATTGAAGATTGGACCTCTGGTTGTTGAGATACAGCGGCTTAAAGAAAAAGAAACACGAAAATTGAAGTTTTCTAAGTCTCACCCAAACAGCCCACCATTTTCTAATGACGATATCTCAGCAATTAATGGTTCAATTTTCAATGTTGATACATGAAACATTCGTGAAATTTTCCGATCTTTTCGAAAAAAATATTTTGAAAAAAATTAAATCAAGACTAACATTTTAAAAGGGCCAAACATTGAATATTATGCCCATTTAAAATGTTAGACTTGATTTAATTTTTTTCAAAATATTTTTTTCGAAGAGATCGGAAAATTTCACGAATGTTTCATGTATTAACATTGAAAATTGAACCATTAATTGCTGAGATATCGTCATTAGAAAATGGTGGGCTGTTTGGGTGAGACTTAGAAAACTTCAATTTTCGTGTTTCTTTTTCTTTAAGCCGCTGTATCTCAACAACCAGAGGTCCAATCTTCAATGTCTCTTAGACAATTTTATAGCAAATTTTCTGAACTTTTCAAAAAAAATATTTTTAGAAATGGTCACTCATGGTCACTATTTTTAAAAATCGCAAAACTGCAAATATTTCGCTGAAATCAAACTTTCGGTGGCTATATCTTGAAAACGGGGCCCTTTATCAAAAAATCTGTAAAGTAATTTTCGATTGCAAATTCAATTTTGCATAAAAAAATGAGGTCAAAAAAATTGTATGTATGAAATTTCGATTTTTTCCAAAAATCACCAGTTTTTCAAAAAATCATAACTCGGCGGCAGATTTTTTGACCATGTTTCTCTATAGCTCAAAAGTTGCGGATTTTTGTCCCCTAAAACATATCAAAAAATCTCGAAAATCAAAAAATACGTATTTTGGGAATTTGAGTTTTTGTGAAAAAAAAGTTAATAAAAAAATCGGGAAATTTTTTTTTCCGTGTACCTATTTTTTCTAAATAGTCCTCAACAATACCTATAACTTTGCCGAAGACACCAAATTGATCAAAAAATTCCTTCAAAAGTTACAGATTTTCGAATATTTACGTACCATTTTTGTATGAACAGCTGCCAAATTTGTATGGAAATTTATATGGACAAACTAATGATGCAAAATGGCTTCTTTGGTCATAGGGAAGGCCCCCACAAAGTTTGAGCCAAATCAAAAAATACAAATAAAATCCATTTCCGGTTTTGGTAGAGAATTGCTCTCCTCCCATTTTTATTATGATACGTAAAATTGTCCGTAGAATCCGGTAAACATATTTTCAGATATAGGCTCTTTGGTCAAGACACCGTCAAACCCGAGCAGACGGAAATAACTTGGGAATAACATTTTTTGATATTTCAAAATACTAGGCCAATAACATTTCATGTTATTTATAACAAGTTTTGTTATTCGCCGTTATGATTTTTTTTTGTTATTGGATTGTTCTTGTAATAATAGACTAAAAAACTTTTAGTTATTCTTCGAACAAATCTTTGTTATTCTTTTTTGTTATTTTAACAACTAATGCGATCATCCCAATAACAGTTGGAGTTATTCTTCCATAACAAAAAATGTTATTCCAAAGTTGTTTTGGCTTTCAACCATTATCAGACCAATAACAAATTTTGTTATGATAACATAAACTGTTATTGAACTCTTATGCAAAAATAGATTTTGCAAGAATATTCCATAACACTTTTTGTAATTTAACAGTATTTGTTATTGAAATGTCACGAATTTTGTTATTACCGTCTGCCCGGGAAACGGCATTTTAAAATTTCATACGACCTTTTCATTTGCGTATAAAACAGCTAAAATCGGTTGAAATGGCGGGGAGTTATGATTTTTTGAAAAAAGTGGTTTTTGCAAAAATCGACGAAAATGGCCCTTTTTCGGGCCACCCTAATTTGGCATAGGACACCCTAATGCCAAACGAAAAAGGGTCGAAATATTTTAGCCAGAGAACCTCCAGAAAAATTTTGAGTCCGATCCGATCACTTTTGTTTTTTTATCATGCTGTTTTCGTGGGGAATTGCTGTATTTATAAACCAACCAATATCAAAAATTTAAAAAATCAGCTTAAAAATTTTCACTTTTTGAAAACTTTTTGATAAATGACCACATTTTATAGCCAAAATAATGTCCTTGATAAAATTGGTCAAAATTTTACCATAGTTCTGACCATATTATGCAAAAAATAATAATAGCAAATGAGGTTATTGCTGATGATTGCTTCATAAAAATTGTAATATCACATGAATAACACGATCAATAATTTTCCATATTTCATACTTTGAATTGTTATTGTCTAATTCCCTTATCAGCAATTCCCCACGAAAACAGCATGTTTCGAAAAAAAAGTTCTCCGATCGGGCTAAAAATTTTTCTGGGGGTTCCTTGGCCGAAATAATTAGACCCGTATTTTTTTTGTTTGGCCATTAGGGTGACCTACGCCGTGTTAGGGTGGTCGATTTTCGCAAAAATCACTTTTTTCAAAAAAATATATCTCCGCGCCATTTCATTCGATTTTAGCTGTCTTAGTCGCAAAAGGAAAAGGTCGTATGAAAACTTAAAATGCTGTTTTGAAGGTCTCGGGTTCAAAGAGCCTATGTCTGAAAATAGTTTTATCGGATTCCTCGAAAAATTTCACATAATATATCAAAAAATTGTGAAGTTATGTTTTCAATACTCTGAGATACGATTTTTTTGAAAATAAAACTTTTTTTTTTGAAAATAAAACTAAAACTGCGATAATTTCAAAATTTCAGCGATGACCTATACATGTAAGGGTACCAAAATTTTTGTCATTGAAATACGAAACTTTTGGTACCCTAACATGTATAGGTCATCGCGGAAGTTTTCAAGTTATCGCAGTTTTAATGAAAAAAGTCGATTTTTTCGCGTTTTCGTCAGTTTCCCATTTTTGCGTACGGCGCGTCGAAAACCCAGTTTTTATTTTCAAAAAAACGTATCTCAGAGTATCGAGAACTTTACTTCACCATTTTTTGATATATTATGTGAAATTTTCCGAGGAATCCGATAAAAATAATTTCAGACATAGGCTCTTTGGTCGCGAGACCTTCAAAACAGCATTTTAAGTTATCATACGACCTTTTCAAATGTTAAGCTAGATTTTTTAAACTTCTTACTATTTTTCCCAAATAGCCAAACTAATCTCCTTTATTTTGCGTCTAGGACAGCTAAAATCGGCTTAAATGGCGCGGAGATATGATTTTTTTTTGAAAAAAGTGGTGTTTGCGAAAATCGACCACCCTAACACGGCGTAGGTCACCCTAATGGCCAAACAAAACAAAAATACGGCTCTAATTATTTCGGCCAAGGAACCCCCAGAAAAATTTTGAGCCCGATCGGAGAACTTTTTTTTTCGAAACATGCTGTTTTCGTGGGGAATTGCTTTTATAATATCTGTTCAATAACAAATTTTTAGACTACGTGTTGGGGATGTTATTTTTTTTCTTCTCATTACCGATGATCATGACTTTCTGATAACAAAATCGGATATTTTAACAGGACTTGTTATTGAAATGACCTTCGTTTTGTTATTCCCACCTGCCCGGGTGCTCATTAGGCCGTCCAAAAAAAAAAGTTGTCAAATCTTTGGTGCTCACCCCTAGAATGATAGATTAGGATGTCAGGAAAAATGTTTTCATACAACAAAAAATTCCCAAAAATGGTTTACAACTCGCGCGCGGAGCTTGAATGAAAAAAGTGCATTTTTCGAATATTTTTCAAAAATGAGCGTAACAATCATATCAAAGTCATTCAAATTTGGTCGCCTTGTGCTTCAAGTTATAGTTTAATGTCCCCTGAACAAATTCCTGTACAGGCATAGTCCATAAAAGCTTGTGTTTGGGAAGGCAGGGCGTTTTAGGGAGAAAAATTTGTAGCTAAAAAGTTTCAAAAATCACTCCCCAAAACGATCCAAAAAAATTTGCAGTCAAATCTAATGCTTTCAGCTTTTTTTAACATTCAATTTATGTCCACGCAAAGCCGAGATATTTGCACTTTAGTAAACAAAAAGTGACGAATTTTCAAAATTCTTAGTATATAGGCGTTTTTAGCATAAAATATGGGCAACTATTATTACAATCGAGAAGGCATATATTTTGTATCTATTTATTTGCTCACTCAAAAACGATATTTTTTAATAACATTTCATGAAAAAACATGAGATTTTCTCACAATGTGACATAAATGACAAATAATCATAAATCAAAATTAATTTTATTAAAGTAATTATCTCCAAACTGTGAACGTGATTTTTTTTGCATGTACATTCGAATGAAAAAAAATCATTTATAAAAAACTTATTTTTTCAAAAATAGTTACCCATTAGAGCTTTATTTGTTCATATCGAGAAGATCACAGAGCAGTACTTATAAATATGTCGTTTACGTCTTATTGTGAGAAAATCTCATGTTTATTCATGAAATGTTATTAACAAATATCGTTTTTGAGTGAGCAAAATAAAGATATCCAAAATATATGCCTTCTCGATTGTAATCATAGTAGCCCATATTTTATGCTAAAAACGCCCATACACTAAGAATTTTGAAAATTCGTCACTTTTTGTTCACTAAAGTGCAAATATCTCGGCTTTGCGTGGACATAAACTGAATGTTAAAAAAAGCAAAATGATCTCCGTAAAATTTCCTATAAGCTGAAAGCATTAGATTTGGCTGCAAAATTTGTTGGCTCGTTTTGGGGAGTGATTTTTGAGATATTTTAGCCTAAAAATACAAATTTTTCTTCCTAAACCGCCTTGCCATGCCCAAACACAAGCTTTTATGGACTATGTCTGTACAGGAATTTGTTCAGGGGACATTAAACTATAACTTGAAGCCTAAGGCGACCAAATTTGAATGACTTTAGTATGATTGTTACGCGCATTTCTGAAAAATATTCGAGAAATGCACTTTTTTCATTCAAGCTCCGCGCGCGAGTTGTAAACCATTTTTGGGATTTTTTTTGTTGTATGAAAACATTGTTCCTGACATCCTAATCTATCATTCTAAGGGTGAGCACCAAAGATTTGACAACTTTTCATTTTTTTGGGACGGCCTAGTGCTCATGGACTCGCACTTATGATTATATTAAAAAAAAAAAAAAATAACATAGAGTTTAATAAATATAACAATTTTTTAAGCACTTAACTCACAGAGAACTGCCCCACGTGTGCAAATTGCGAACATGTTACCTCTGCTGCTGCTGCTCCCCTTCAGGTTGTCGAATGCGAGTGCATTTTGCATGTCGGGTTGTCAGCTTTGGCTAGATTGTTACTGAAATTGAAGGAGATTCGTTAGGATCCATACGGGAGCGCTCTGGCAGCAGCGTACGTTAGTTTATTAATTTCCAGTCGAGCAACGGATTAGAATAGCCGTTGGATGGGTCTTATTCGGATTATTTTTAGGATTCAGATGGGAAAAGGGATTTTTTTGTTCGTTTTGGGACTCTTTTATTTAATCACTTCACTTTTGCTGTGCATTTGAGAAGAAATCCTAAGATAATCGTATTTCATAACTGCTTGGTTTCATGAAGCAAACAACGAGTTCCACTTTGCACACTTACCCCGTACAGTTCTGGCAGATCTGGAAGGTATATTTTAAATTCATTACCAAAGTGGGTGTTGCAAGAGCAAGTCTAGGATGATGTCCCAGCTGTGATCATGCATACATTTTCCTGAGACTCACCTCTCTTGGGTGGCGTAGCATGAGCCAAAGTAAATTTACAAAATCTGTTGTTTCCTTTTCTGGGTGGGCCAGTTTGTCCCTGTTGGTGCATGTACTGCCCATAATTGAAAATTCGGCTATTATGCCAAATCAAGTATTCCGAGAAAAACGCGTTTTAGTGTTTGTCACAAAATCTCCGTCAAGGCAATTTCCCATAAGAGTGGCATATTAGCCGTTTGGTTTTTCGCATCGGCAGCCAAGTCTAAACACTATTTCAGTAAAATTCAAGGTCCAGAAGATGCGTTGGAACGTCCTCTACCACCTGGTGCTAATATCTCGTTTTTGCCAAAAGTGGATATTAGCCGTTTTTTCAATGGTGGGCAGTGTAGTGCTGTAAATTTAGAGGAAAACAAGAGCAAACATTACGGAAAGTGTGTTTGGTCAAGCGCTTCAGTTGGGGGGCCTTCCGTACTGTGTGTCTCTGTGCAAATACCCCTTAATTAACCGAAGATGATGTTCACCAACGTAAACTTCCGGGGCCAGCTTGTAGAATGCAGTAGTAGCAGCAGCAGGTTGGTACGGTAGCTTGAGTAAGACCAGCTGGTGCTCCAGTTTTAAGGAGAAGGCTTAAATTTGTTTATAATAAATCCAGAAAATAGCAAATGAATGGTTTTGTACGAATTAGCAAAGCGACTAATGTGTTTTTTGTTGAAACTATGTCCATGCTTTTTCTATGTCAAAAGAAGCAATTTTGCATCATTTGTTTTTCCATGTATGAAATGCTGTATTTTGAGAAGGGATTTTTTGATCGATTTGGTGTCTTGGACAAAGTTGTAGGTTATGATTAGGAGCATTCCGAAAAAATATGCACACGGAAAAAAATATTTCCGCTTTTTTCCGCCAATATGACGGAAGGTGATATCATTGCAATTAAATGTACCCCAAACAAATTTTCTTGCAAAGGTAGCTTAAGGATCCTTTTGAAATATCCGTGACCTAGAAAATATTTTACCTGTGGATTTTTGTTTTTTTTTTTATCAAATTCTAAGATTATTTTTCATATAATTTGATGGAGGCGTTTCGTTTTAGGTGAAGATTCAAGATGTATCGTGAGCCCTATTTAAATATATATAATTTTTTAGATACCGTCAGTGTGGGTGACATTGGGTCTGGGGGGTGAGATTGGGTCAAAGTATTTTTTTACTGATTTTAAAATTTCTCAGGTACTTCTCAATGAAACTAAATTCTGTTAAAAGGGTTGTGCAAGGGACATCTTAAGGCCAGCTTCCTTTTAATGATCATTCAAAAAATAAAAATTTAATTTTTCAATTTAATGAAAATTTGAGGTTGAGAAAAAAAAAACCAAATTTACCTACCAAACTGTTCTTCTGAAAATGACTTCAAAACTGGAGATAATTTTTAATTTCTGTTTCAATAACGTATAAAATTTGTAAAACCAGAAACTTTTTTTACCGTTTTTTCCACTTAGAGAGTTTTTAAATAATTCTATTTACCAATGTTTTCCAAATAATAGTTAACTAACTGTCGAAACATTTAGAAATATGTAAAGTCGGAGTCGGAGTCGGAGCCAACCATTTTTTGAAAGCCGGAGTTGGAGTCGGAGTCGGCTAATCTCAGAAAGCCGGAGTTAGAGTCGAAGTCGGAGTCGCTTGAAATATGACCCGACTCCGCAGCCCTGGAAAAATCTTTTTCTAAGCAAACTCAAATTTGCAATCTAGAAGTACTTTACAATTAAGTTGATAAAATGCATTTTTCCCCATTTTTTCATTTTAAGCATTTTATAAATACGTCTTAAAAGAAAAGCACACCTGACACTTTTTTGTTGTTGTACAAATCAGAAAATATCACAAACAAACATTTAACAACCAATAGTTTCAAAACTAAAATATATATATATATATATATATATATATATATATATATATATATATATATATATATATATATATATATATATATATATATATATATATATATATATATATATATATATTGGATAGTGATGTAACACTTGGAAAAACTCATTTTCATCGATTCTTGTTCTTTTTTAGGCTGTTTCTCAGAAACTAATGGCCTGATTTTCAAAGTCTAAGAGAGACATTTTTAGGAAATTTCCTCAGCTTTTGCTTTGCTTTTCATTCAAGAAGTTTTTTTTTAAACTGCACAAAAACGATGTGAAATCGAAAATGTATACTTAAAGTAGCTTTTACTTGAAAATGGAACATTTTATAATAAAAATGTTTTTTTTCGATAGCAAATTTGATTTTGTTTTAATTTTTTTTAATTGTTATTTTTCCAAGTTTACGATATTTTAAAATGAACACTATTTTTTGAACGATTTCATATCTTCTACTCCAGATTTTGCGCTATCAAGCACTTTGGCTAAGAGGATGTCTTTTTGTCCAACGTTAGGCTGTTGGAAATATTTTTCAAAGTTTATGTCCGGAAAATCAGAGGGATTTTTCAATGCAAGTAGTAATCTAGTCAACTGAAAACAATATTAAGAGCGAGTTCACGAACAGGGCATACCCCTTTGTCGTTTGGAGTTTTTGTTTGCCTGAAATTTACAGGGGTTGTTTCTACATATAAAACTAGCATTTGGCCAAAATATGAGCACTCTAGGTCAACGGGAAGTGGGGCAAATCGGGACACAAAGTTTGAAGGTTCAAAAAATGCTGTAACTTAAGCAAAATTCAATTTAATTTCAAAACTCAAAATGCATCTGAAAACGCTTAAAAAATGCATCAAAATGCAGGGTGAAGCATCCCAATTGGTTAAAGCTAAAGGGAGTTATTGGCATTTTAGTGAAAAAATAGCACAATTTTCAAACTCAAATAAAAACGTGTTCCATCCATATATCAACTCGATTTGACCTGCAGCTTGTACGGGACATCTGGGAATACCATCTGAGACTGAGAACGCTTTGGGTAAGGCAGTTTAACACATAAAATAGACACTTTTTGTTTTAGTGATTTTTTTTTATTTCAAATTTTTGCTCGGGGAACCCCTAAGATCAAATTTTCCAGTGATAATTTTATCATATTCGCATTCCTGAGTTGTTTATTGTTGTTTATGTTTATTTTCATCCATTTAAAGCCTTTAAAAAATAAAGTTAAAAAAATCTGCGAATCACATTTATTGAAAATCAAGTTCGTTTCCAAGGATACTAAATGTCATCAGAAAAAGATAGTTTCTTAGATACTCAACTGTTAATTTTTTTGAAACATGTAATATTAAGGGAAATTTAATGTTCTTTTAGAATCTTCATTAACCCGGAAGGGTAATTTTTTCATATAGAACAAAAAATTTCAATTTAAGACTACGTGTTTTTATTAACTTGGCAGGGTTATTTTTGAGAGTAAAACAATGTTCTACAATGTTGTAGAGCAGACAATTGCAAATTTTTTTATATGTAAACATAACGGATTTACATGTAACCATCACGAGTTATCGCGATTTTACGAAAAAAAGTTACTTTTTGCGTTTCTCTTTGTTTCGTCGTCCGTGTCTGTCGCGGGTAACCATGAACGGCCATGATCAACGACGACCAAGAGCAAGCTCTTGGTTGAGAGTCGCCGACGAGTGGAGTAGACCAAATCGCTGACTGCTTGCGAATCGTGGTAGCTCACTATTGAATGCGCTTGTGATATGACCTGATTCTCCAGCGATTTGATGAAAAGAAGTTTGATTTTCCATCGATTAACCAACATTTTCTACCGCCTGCAAAATGCATGGACACGCTTGTGCCATTAAAACAATGTTGCGGTCACCGGAAGAAGGACTCAAGGGGCGGGCAGGGTTTGCTGATTATTTATTCAGCGCGTGTAATTGTTTGCTGATGAACTGAATTAAAACAATGAAAATGAGCCCCAAGGTCGGCATGCCCTCATGCCGGAGGGTAGTGGAAAGGGTAAAATGCATCGTTAAATCGAATCGTTTTAATCCTGATTTTCTGATGAGAGGTTCTGCCTCGAGGTGTGTGCAGTGTTGCCAGCTGGTTCAAATGGTGAATGTTTTTTTTTCTCATAGTTTAAACGTTGAAAAATAAGCCTTTTAAAAAAGTTCTTTTACCTTGCGTGATCATTCGTTAACTTGATATTTATAGTTTTCTGGCACCACTGCTTATTCCTCCATTGAGGTGGTTTAATTGGCCCGTTCATGAAGGGGTGCGTGGGCGAAAATTGTTCCATGCAGTGTTACCGAGCTCAATTAATTTACGAAAAACGTGCACAATTTTATCATTAATCGCTGGTGGTGCATTATTTTCCGTTTATTTTGCATTTTCCGACCCGGCCTCGCGAGTCAAGTGCTGGACTGTGCAAATAGTCGTTATGGAATGTGTGCTTAATAAATTAACAAGATTCGGATTAATTATTGATTCATTTAAAATGATGCGCCAACAATAATGTGAAATGCACGTGTCCCGGGAATTGAATCAATGCGGTGTGTCCAGCACTCAAAACGAAGCTGCTTCGGCTTCGAATGACAGAGATCATGGCCAAGTCGGGTGACACTGATTGTCAGACATTTTTCGTTTGGGTGTAGGTACTGTCAAGCAGGATTCAAGGTCGGCATCTGGTTCAAGTGAAAAGTCCACACGTAGTATAAAAATGTCACTCATTTATTATCGTTCTCGCAATTATGAAGTACTAAAATACGATTGCATCATCGCTCGGACTGTTCTGCGGTAATGGCGTGTTGGATGATGATGCAGCTCCTTGCGCTCCTAGTTGAGGAATGTTTAGGTAAATAAATATAACTGAAAGTCATCTCTCCCCCTAGGTGTTACAGCTTATCCCTTGGCGCCGCCAGATTTCTTCTGCAATTAAACAAAATCTCATTATTGCCAAATTCTCCGAAAGTCCCACTCCGTCTCGCCCACTTACCGATGGTGGCAGGAACTTGGTTTCCTTGGCCTCGCAGGAACCCTCCGCGTGCAGTCCGTTGCGCAGCTTGCACACGCAGTCGCTGGAGATCTCCGTCCGCGAGATGTAATCGCTGAGGGCCAACGCCACCACGCTCACGAACGACTTCTTGTCCTTGGCCTGCTTCTGGCCGCTAAAGTTCTGCAGCACAAACACGAAGCCGTCGTTCTGCTGCACCAGGTCCACCAGCAGATCCGAGTCGTACTTCAGGTTGTTCTTGAGCTCGGTCGAGCCGACGACGGTGCGCTTCTTGCTGTCGGCCAGCGTGTACGCCTGCTTCGAGTTGAAACCTGAAACGATGCACCAGCGTTAGTACCGCATCTCAATGAATTCCCCGACGCCACCAACTTACCAACAATTTCCTTCACCTTCTTCTGGTCCTTGCTGTTGGTAATGCCCAAGTTCTTAACCGGGGTGATGACGTGCAGTCCGATGCCCTTGGTCTTCAGGTCCAACGTGGCAAGCAGCGACTTGATGGCACGAGTCTGCGAAGCAAGTGTCATAAGTTCAAAACAATTATAAAAAACCAAAAAGAATATCAAAACCTACCGGGTTCGGGACCTTCTCCGTGTCGTCCGACTGGATGAGCACGATCGACTTGGCGGCGGTGGTACGGAACGGATACTGCAGAGCTTCCAGGAAGGCGCGCGCATCCGGAGTGGCGCCCACATCCTCGGCAAAGCGCTCGCCAGCTTCGTGCAGATGCTTCAGGAACTCGTCCACCTTCGCATCGCCAACCACCAACGGCTTGCAGTTCTCCGGCCCGCTGATGTCGACCTGTCCCAGCTTGCCGGTGTAGTCCAGCTTGCCTCCGCTCGTGAACAGGCTGATGTACTTCTGGTTGCGGTTGTAGCCCAACACGATGACGCGCACATCGGCGATTCCGCTCGATTTGAGCTCCTTGCGAAGGTCGTTGATCGTTGCCTGTACCAGCTCACCGAGCAGCGTTCCGATCGAGGTGTCCACCACTACGACCACGTCAGCTTGCTTCTGTGGCGACTTGACGCTGAACTGATCTCCCACGCTGATTTCCTTTCCACTGACCGAGCATTTCTTGCACTGAGCCGGAACCTCCACCGGGATCAGCTCCAATCGGCAGGCCGAAGCATAAGCGAACGCAATGTCGCAGGCCGCCTCATCTGGGTTTGCCGCTCCATGGACAGCGTGCTCGCAAGCCTCACGGAAGTTGGTCTGATCCTTGAAGAAGTAGCAGTATCTCAACGAGCTATCAGCACCGAACAATTTCGAGCAGACCGGGCTGCTGTGCTCGTGCGAGGCATGGCCAGGATCGGCAACGGCCGCGCATGACTTGGTAGCCTTGTAGCTGTTGGCAAAGTCGGTTGAGCTCTCGGAAATCTTTCCGTTCGGCAGAGTGAAATCATCGTACGGCTCGTTGTTTCCATTGCCGAGCAGACCACGAATCTTGCCCAAATAGAAGCCAGACACGGTAAAGTGACACACCTTCAGGTCGGTGGTACACATCACACTAGCGCCATAAGTAGTCAGCAAGTTAACGGTATAGAACCGTCTCCAGACGTGCACATCATTCTTGTGGATCGGCAAATCAGTTGGCTTTCCGTTCAAAGTAACCACTCCGTTGTCGCTCAGCTCAACCACATCCTTATCAATCAGAGAAATCGATTTGAGCTTGCCGTCCTGAACGTTGGCTGCAATGCTGAAGTTTCCATCAACAAAGTCCGACGCGAGTACGTACTGGCAGCTTCCCGGGAACGTAAAGTGCTTTCCATCGAACGTGAAGAAGTGACTTCCGTCGGCGATTTCTCCGTGCATCGTGAACGGTGGAATAACGGCGAACGGATTCCACGCGTACGGACGGAACTGATACAGGAAGTCACGAACCGAGTAGAACTTCTCGTTGCGCAGGTAGTTCAGCGGGCTAAACTTGACACTGCTGATGTACGGGAAGAACTTGAACGTCACAAAGGACGGAATACCTCCGGCGAATCCAGGCTCATCCAAGGTGGTAGTCACGGAAGATGCGAATCTGTCGAACAACAGATTGATCGCCTTGACAAAGTTCACGAAGATGTTCTTCAGCTCCTCCACATCGTTCACTGGTTTGTTCTCCAACTTGCTGGTGATGTACTTGTTGACGGAAGAGGTGAACGTCTTGATCTCCGGAACCGGGTACAAGTCTTCAGCCAGGGTTAGCAGTTCCTTCAACAGCTGGTACGCGTACTTGTCCATACCATCGAAGTACTCCTTGAAGGTCTCCTTGATGGCCTTAAACTCATCAAACGAGTCAAAGTATTCCTGGAGCTGCTTGTACAGATCCTTGAACTCCTTATCCAGAGTAAAGATAGCCTTATTGAACGTCTGAGCGAAGCTCCTGAAAATCTCGGTAAAGTTCTTGGCAACCTTGTTGAAATCCTCCTCGAATGACTTCAGAGCCTTAACGGATCGCTCAAAGACAGCCACCACCAGCTTGACGGTTTCCTCATAGATGCCAAACACGATTTCCTCCGACTTGGTGTACAGCTCCTTCAGCACTGGCTGGATCTTCGTGTTGAATGTTTCGGTCAGTTGACCGATGACATCCGTAACAATGGCGGAGATTTTCTTGAAGTTTTCTGCATAGACTTGCGTGAGCTGAGCAACGATCTCATTCACGTGGGCGAAGATCTTGGTAACAAAGTCGAAGAACTGCTTGATGGTCGGGTCTTGCAGCAGTTCCTCCTGGAGCTTCTTCAGCTGTTCAGCGTAATCCGCTTGGAACTTGCCAAAGTCTGGCAGAGCGCTAATCACATTGTTCACAACCTTGTTCACATCGGCAGTAAGTTGAGTGTACTTCTTTTCAAACTCCGCCTTCGATGCTTCCAAATCGCTCTGCAGCTGCTTGTTGAACGATTGCAAGAAGATCTTGGCATTTTCCTCGTTGATCTTGTACTCGGTAGACAGGAAGTGAGTAGCATCAAGAGCAATCTTGGCATCCAAAATCGGGTTATCCTGGCCAACAACCTTCAACACTGCGGCCTTGTCAGTCGCAAATGATCCATCGATGCTGAAGAACTTATCCTGGTTCAGGGAGAACTTGGCAGCCGAGAAACCGTTGATGCTGGACTGCAGCACGATCGGGCGCTTGGGCACGAACTTGAAAGTCGATGTCAGTTCAGCCTTGTGCTTCTTAACGTCATAGGTGCCGTGAGCACGGACCAACTCGTCGTTGAATCGCTTCAGAATAAAGTCCAGCTCTTCGGGGCTAGCGAACAGGTACGTGCCAAAGCGGAAGTCCTCGAATGGCAGGTTGAGTGAGACAGCAGTGCTCAGCTGCTTGGTGGCCAGCGAAAGCGCAGAGTGTCCACTGAATCCACAGTCAAATCCGAGTCCCTTGCTAGAAACGCTGACTTCCGAGCTGATGTTGAAGCCCTTGAAGCTCTGGTCACTGTTGATGTACTTGGCGTGAGCAACAATCTTGTCGTTGGCATTCTTGAAAATATCCAGCTCAAACAGCCCGTCAACGGTTTGCTTCTCACCGTCCAATGTTCCCGAGGCACTGATTACGAGGTCCTTCACCGTGGGGTGCGAGAATTTGAACGCACCAGTTGCACTGACTCCAGCGGATCCAATCAGTTGAGTTTCACCGGTGAATCCGAACGTGGCCTTGTTGTTGGGAGCATTCTTCTTGTCCAGATAGAAGGACACCGTGCTGTCGTACTTTCCGAACTTCTCCTTCGGGTAGTGGAAGTTACCTTCCAGGGCAATCGATCGGCTTGGCAAGATCAGCCTAGCGCCGGCTTCATTCGGGTGGATGAACAGTTGGTATTGGTACTTGGGTTGCTTCTTCTCAGACAGCTTGACGTCGGTGGTGTGGTCCAGCGTGAAGCCATTGCCTTGGGTCTTGGCCGACAGTCCAAATTCGTGGTCATAACCCAACTGTTGCAGATCAACCGAAATTTGTGCTTCGTGGTTGAACTTGTCACCAGCGCGTTCCAGCTTGGACTGAACTGCGACATTTGTGCACTGCTTCTTCTCGTCACAGACCGTGTGCTTCAGCAGGAAGTCATTCGGCTTAACACGTACCTCGGTGGTGATGCTGTTCTTGCCAACTGATCCAGCCAGGTTAAGAGCATATCCAGATTCGGACAGTTTCTCGCGCACCAACTTGAACGACGCAGTCTGTTGCTTGTCGTACAGTTTCACATTACCTTGGCCTTCGATGATCGTGGTCTTGCCTTGTTCCTTGACCGAGTAATCGGCGTATCCGCTCAGGATGTTCTTACCATCGGACGAAGCCTTGAACTCTACACCCTTTCCACTGTTGCCAGGCTTGGAGTGCAGTTCAACGCTGACCTTGTTAGCGTTCAGCTTGGGAGCGTCGACGAATGCCTTAGCGTAGAACGTTTCGTAGCTCTGGTAATTGGCTTCGACGTTGGCGTCCAGATTGAAATCTCCAAAGTTCTGTACCTTGGCGTCGGCCTTGAAGGCGCGATCACTCAGCAGCTTGAATCCTCCATAAACCTTCACAGTCTTGCCCGGGTATCCCAGATTAAAGTCGACCGATGGGCTTGATTCCGACAGCACAACAGCATTGTCCACGCTGTATGCATTGTCGTCCGCTACGAGATTCAGTTTGGTATTGTACGCATGCTCGCCAGACTTGACGTGCTTGAAGGTCAGATCGACGTTCTTAGCCTTTTCAAAGTCGGTCTTCAGTGTCGCGTGCACTGCAACGTCCTCTGCTCCAGTAGCCTTGGCATCGCCGTTAAACTCGACAGTTTTTCCCTTGCCATAGGTCACCTTGAGGGTACCCTTGGTGGCAATCGGTCCATCTTCTTTGCCTTCGTAGTTGTACGATCCTTCCGCTGCGAATGGATCGGCATCCGGCAGATTCAGCTTAAGGTTTCCAGTTCCATGGTTAGTGTTACCCTTTGCAGTGGTGCTCAGCACGATGACCTTATCGTTGTATCCAAACGAACCGGCGTATTCAACAGCGAACAAACCGTTGTCACCTTCAGGTTCCAGGTAGCTTCCCTTGGATTCAACCGCCAGCGATTTAATCGGAGCCTGAGGAATGTTCACCTTGCCCTTCACTTCATGGGTATGAGCCTTTCCTGGCTTTCCAACGTGGTAATTTCCGCTGACTTCACCATCGAAATCATTTCCGTACTTTCCGCCAACTCGGTAAACGGCGTGATTTTCGCAGTATTCATCCAGATCGACAGCGAGTTCACTCACTTGGGGAACAAGCGATCCACGGACCTTGACGTGGAATGCCGCTGTCTTGAAATGTCCAGCCGGCTGATGTTTGGTGTCCAGTTGAACATCAATGTCCTTGCCTTCAAAGTTGGTGAACTTGAGATTATGGACCATATCGAAGAAACGTGCCTTGAAATCTCCGTCCTTCAGAGAGCCAGTAAGGGCAAGCGTCTGCTGCTTTCCACCAGGAAGTTTGTCGTACAAATTGGCCACAACGCTTCCGGTGCTCTTCTTCTCATCCTTGCTGTTGACTTCACGCTTGATATCTCCAGAAAGTTGGCGACCAGTGGGCAGGGTCAGCGAAAACTTTCCATTAGTGGTTCCATCGGTGACCGGTCCCGTCTGCGCTCCTTGGACGTTGAATTCGTACTTCTCGGAGAAGATTTCCAGCTTGTTCTTGCTGTCGAAGCTGCTCTTGGTGGCCTTGTTTTTGGTGTCAAAGTGGATCTTCTTGGTGTTGTCCTTCTCGAAATCGTAGTAAAAGTCAGTGGCAATGTCAAACACTGGCGCGTTGATCTTGAACTTGGTGTCCAGCTTAAGCTTGCGATCCTGCTTCTTGAAGTCTACCAGTGCGCTTCCGTCACCGGCACCGTTGGTGGCCTTGAACTCGCCATTTCCGTCGAAAAAGTCCTTGACAGCAAACTGTGAAATGAGATGATCGTAAAGATGATCATGTAATTGAACAAATTCAAAGAGCCACTTACGGTAAATTTGCCATTGGAGTTTTCAGTACGGTCAAGTTTCAGATCGTACGTTGCGAACTCATCCTTGCCAATCAGAACCTTTGCGTTGGAAAGCACATTCGATGGACTAAGCTGGAGGACCAGGGTCAGCCTAAAACATCGAGATATTGCATTTCGATGTCGAAATTAGCACTCGTAGTGCACAACTCACTTGTACGGGTCAGCCTTGTCAACAGCGATAAACAGTCCCTCCAGGTTGAGTTCGCCTTCCTGTTCGGTAAACTTGTTGCTCGCAACGCCGTTCACTTCGATCTTGGTGCCGGTGCTTGCGGTCAGACGGTTCTGGAACTTACTCTTGGCGGCATCAACGGTGCGCTTGGAAGCAAACTTGAAGAAGTGCTTGTTCAGCGATCCACCCACGGTAACGTCGTAGTCTCCGGCGGTCTTCTCGTTGTATTTGGCATCAACGTTGGCAGCAATCTTGTACTTGTCGTAACCGTACTCTCCGTCCAGCTTGAACAGGTTCTTGCTGGTGGCAAAGTCCAGTCGGATCAGTTGCTTTGGCAGCTGCAGCTTATTCGACAGCTTCAGCGATTGCAGCTTCTTGTCTTCAATTTCAAACTCGGCGTTTTGGTTCAGCTCGTAACGGTTGGTGGGGTTGTTGAAGTCCTTTCCGGCAACAAACACGAATACGTTCTTGAACTGTATGGGGGGGTTGAACGATTAGAGATTTAATCATGATTGTGCTAAAAGGGACGTCTTACCGATTGGTCAGTGTAGGCAACGGCCATGTTAACCTTGAAGTCCTTGCTACCATCTCCGTCGGTCTTCTTCTCGAGGTCAAAGTTGACGTGTTTTGGGCTAAAGTCCAAATGACCCTTGACGTTGTTTTTGCTGGGTCCAACCACAACAGCAAGTTCAGTATCGAAGCTTGGTCCGTTCTGTGTAACGAAACCATTAACGGTGGTCTTGGGCGCGTACGGGCTCGTCCACTCGATGTTCTCCAGGTTGTACTTGGTAGCACCACCATCGGCCTTTTCAACGACAATCTTTCCAGTGGTTTGAACAACCTTCGTAACCTGAGCATCTCCAGTTGGCGATCTGACAGTGAAGATTGGAATGTACTCCTGTCGTTCAGCTGATCCAGCCTTTTCGAATCCGATCTTGGCCAGGTACTCATCCGGTCCGTTATGGGCCAGAGCGTACAACGCGGCTTCCTTGTCGTTGTTGTTCAGCCCAATGGTAAAGTCAGCATTTCTCAAGGGAGAAAGAACGGTAGCCTTAATGTAAGCGTCACCCTTGAAGAAGCTCTCAAGCTTCAAGCTGGTGGTACGCTTTGAATCCGATCCGGGCGTGTCGAAGGTCAACAGCACACTCTGGTGTTGCTTGTCTGTATCGTCGTACTTTCCGGTGAAGTGATACTTGGGGTCAACTTCCAGGTACAGTTCAGCTTGGTATTCACCGTCCAGCGGAACCAGCGCCTTTCCAGGGATCTGCTTCTGGCCAGCGGAAGCACACACGGTAACGCCAACAAGGTGGTACAGATTGTCGAAGCATTCCTTGAACTCCTTGACCTGCTGATTCAGTTTCAGCGGGAGAGAGATCAGTTGGTTTCCACGTTCGCGAGTCACAAACACCAGCTTGCTGTTGAAGCTGATCAGTTCCTGCTTCTTGAACAGCGAATCGATGGTGAGATCGTAGGCCTTACCACCGTCCAACAGAGCGAAGTTGACCGAGCTACCAGTGGAAGAGTGCACGGTGCCAGAAAGCTGCAGTCCAGTGCTGACGGTGAAAGCGTCCACGCTGAGGGTTCCAGTGAGTTCGTAGCTACCGCTAGGAACCAGCTTAACGTTGAACTTGGTGTTTTTGTAGTCCTTGACGATATCCTTGATGTCGACCTCCAGGCTAGTTTCCAGACGTGCGACTCCAGTGCCTTCGTACGACAGTCTCAAGGGCAGACCAGCTGCGGTTGGGTACACGAGATCCGAGTCCAAGAACAGAGAGTGCTGTTCAAACACGCGTTCGTATTTCTTCGCTCCTTCCAGGAACTTGTCGAAGCATTCCAAGAAGCTGTCCAGGAACTCTTCGGGCGTGCTTGGCACATTTTCACCCGAGCTGAGGAAAAACAGCTCCGAGCCGAAGAACTTGACGGAAACGTCCAGGTTGAAGTCTTGCAGGGCATCGTTGTTCATGTTGACAGTCTTCGCAAAAGCCTTGACGTCCTCCTTGATTCCGCGCCGGAAGCGACCTTGAGCCTTTTGCGAAAGTTTTCCGTACTGCTCGACAATGGCATTGAATGCCGACTGCAGGTCAAGTCCAGTGAAGAATCCTTTGGGGCCAAAGTAGTGCTCAACCACGCGGTCCAGGTTATCCTGACGAGACTCAATTTCGAACACGTTGAAGCTATGTCCAAACACTTCGGTGGTAAAGTTCAGCGCAACCGACTTGGGCAGGAAACCCTTCTGCGAGTAGATGACGCTGGCATCGGTGCTAGCACCCAGACCGAGTGACTCAACGGCGTACGAGAACTCACGGTTGAACGAGTACCGGCGGAAGTCGAAGGGGAACTTGTTGGTGGTGCGGATGTTGGCAAAGTGTTGACGAGCGGCATCACGGGTCGGATCGGCAGAGGCACGCAGACTAGCCAGGTGCGTCGTGATGAATGAACCGACTTGGTAGACCTTTTCATTGTCCAGCAGAGCCTTCAATTCGTTAGCGACGGCAGCCGATGGGCATTCAACCAGGGACAGGTAAGCTTGGATGCGGATTTCCGAGTCCTCGTTGGTGTTCTTGAGGAAGGCGAGAGCCGAGTTGACGATCTTCTTGTTACAGGAAGCAGCTGGGTAAGCCTGGAATGCAGCAACACGGACGCGGGAAGAGGCCTTATCCGATGCGCATTGTACAACCTTGTCGAGCAGCGGGGCGACCAGAGTGTTGGAGTTCTTGATGCCCTTGAGAACAGCAACAACGATGTCTTCGTCACGGCGGTTAGCTGGCTGGCATTTGCCGATTTTGGCGATAAACTTGTCGGAAATTTCCTTGACGTCGGCAGATTCGCATCCGTATTTCTGGCAGTACTTTTGCACGAGCGAACCAACGCTGAGGTACGCCTCACGTGGAGGATTTCCTTCGAGCAGCAGCTTGGCGGCCTTTAGAGCAGGCTTGCTCATGGACGTTACGAGATTCAGTGAAACAAACAGAAGGCGTTGCTCTTGGGCATCGGTGATTTCTTTGTTCTTGTACAGATTGGCGAGCGCCTCAACGGCGGCACCGGTGCCAACTCGGAACAGAGCGTCGAAGTAGACCTTCCGGGCGAGGGATTGATTTTTGTGCGCAGTTCCGGCCTTAACCTGCTGATACAGCGAGAGCAGGTCTTCCTTCTTCGAGTAACGCATCAGCTGGATCAGCTCGGTGAAGTGACCAGCGGTAAGCTTGCCAACGTTGTTGTTGTTGTACGAATCGACCACGGTTTTGAGCTCTTGCTTGATCGTTTCCAGGTTGCTCTGCGAGTCAGACTTGGGATTCTCGAAGATGATCGATCGTGGAGTAGCGGCCTTGAGGGCCACTGGAGCTCCTCCTTTGACGCCAGTGTAGGTGAGCTTGGTTGTAACCTTAGCCTGTGCCCCCGAGTTGAGCTTCGCGAATGGCACATACTTGTACTCTTCGCTCAGCTTGGCCGACTCCAGGATACCGTCCTTGATGGTTTGCTGGTTGTTGTAGTTGCTGGTCAACAGCGGGGTTGACTTGATGCCCGCCTTGCTGTTGATGATGCTGGAGACCATACTGTTGCTCAAGAACTCGCGGTAGCCACAGCCGGCCAAGTCACGCACCTTGTTGACAACGGTAGCGCCTCCGGTCACAAAGTTCGAAAACGACGTGTAGCAGATACCGAACACATCGGTCTCGAAGCTTTTGCCCTCGGCGGACTGGAGCAGCGAGATGATACCACGCTTGACGTTCAACGAGAACTCGCTATCGTCAGACTCGGTGCAGATCTCCGGCAGCAGCTCGTCATTGGACAGGGTAAACTGCACCGGCTTGGTGATGTCATTGCCAAAGTTGGCCTTCTTGCCGTCGGGCGCGAAGGTCGTCAACGACAGCACCTTAAGCGTGTACTGGCAGTTTTCCGCGGCGTAGATCTCAACCTTACCGTCGATCTTGAGCGTCGTCTGCTGGGCATCGACTTCCTCGGCGGTCAGCTGAACTTGAACGAAGCTGTCCAGATCGTAGGTGTAAACTTTTCCCGCTTCATACTTGTACTTGGATGATTTGTTGGCTGCGAAGGGAGAGCTGCGCTATAGTTCGGTACATTAGAGTTACTTTTGGGTTAACTTACGTGATGGGCAGCCGGTCTTGCAGGATGCTGCAAAGAAAGATAGAGAGAAAGAAATCGTTATCTCCCAAGAAGTTGCTGTGGTTGACCGCAGTTCGTACAGCATAATCATTGCATAACAGCGCACACTTGGTGCCAGCAGCATTTGGCTGAATCATTAGCCTCTTATCAGGGCAGCTTGAAGCTGTTAGACGGGCAAATTATATTTTCATATATTTATTGATTGCAAGTTGGCACTATCAGGAGCCGGGGCCGGGTCGGGTCGGGAGGCCAACAGCCGCACAGCTTCCCCGGTGGCGAAAGTGATCTTCAAGAGTGGCGAGAAATGCGATAATGGCTCGCTCGAATCTTGAACTTGAACTTCTACGTGGCAAAGCGGGATTCGAAGCCGGGGTGGTGGCTTTCTTGCTTGCTTTCTTTACTCTGATTGAAATAATTTTTTCGGTGGAATCAAAATTAAACTTTTCTTTTTGAATTTTTTTAACTTATTAATTTGATGAGGCTTTATCATAATCTCGGAAACTTGGACACCATCTTTATCGACATCGAATTCCTAGGAGCATCTCAAGTGATTCAATTTTGAAGGAAAAATATTGTTATTGATGTAACTTGTTTAGTTTTGTTAAGTAAGTTGTTGCCTCCAATGAATATTATCGCACAAAATGATCAGTAAACAGTGCCACCTCAATCATACTCGATTCGATTACACTCGCTCGAATTTACTGAAAGATTCAAAATATTTATTCTCGTTCAAATCTCCAGCAACCTGGGCAGGCATGAAAACGACCAATTCCAGAAATTTCCACTACTTGCTCTGCGGTTGCTCACTTCACCATTGGCTTAGCTCAATTTGGTGAGAAACGGCGAAAACAATAATAAAAACAAACTAGCTCTCGTCAATCATAATTTATCCACTGGCTAATAGCGTCTAATTTCGGATTACTGCGACGTACTCCCTGGTAGCTCTCACAGTCCACGTGGCTTGATCTAGCGACACCCGGAGCCACTTTGGTGACATCTTTGAACGCTGCCGACGCACAGTGGAATTAGTTGTGTTGAAAAGTAGATATTTTAGCTGCTATTTTTTATCTTGATTTTGACGCATTATGAAAGTCGTTTTTCAAAACAATTGGTTGGATTTTTTAAATTTTTCATATTGTTCAATCAAATGTTAATTTATTTTTTATGCATTTTCGGATTATTTGCACAATTTTCAACAAGGAGAAGGTCAAACATGTTCGTAAATAATAAATATTATGAGTTTTTGAAACATGATTTATGAAAATCTTCAATTTATAGGCATTTTCATAAGAACAAATTTTATTTGAAATGTGAAAATTTCTGATAAACAAATTTAATTTTAAAGAATTTCAGGCAAATTTTGACTTTTAAACAATTTTACCTAAAATGTATATGTAAACCGTTGATAATTTTCTTTCAAAACTATATCAGCTGCCGTAGTAATGGTACATTCGACGTCAAAATAAAATGTTAACACTTTAAATCTGATTTTAACAAGAAAAACCATCTCAGAATTCAAAATAAGTATTTTCAACGCAACTATTTTTTTAACACTATTGTAAAAACTTTTCGAAAATTGTAAGTGGACCTTGTGTGGCCTTTCCCAGTACCGTCAATTTTGGCGAATTGGGACAGCAGTTTTAATTATGTTGGAGCACAATAATTTGGATTTTTCGATTGGTTTCGATTAGAACAGACTCACACCAACAAAATGTGTACATCTGTTTCCAAATTGAAAAACTTTAAGTGCTCTGAAAACTGCTGTCCCTATTCAGACTGTAGTCCCGATTTGGCCCAGATGACGGTACATGTTTTATAAATAATAATCACGAGACAAACTTTACTAGGTGGAAAATATTTCAAAAATAAATTGAAATCATATCAATGTTTTATGGTACTTTATGTTTTTAACTGAAAATATTCTAGCTTAACATATTTTGATTTGTTTTGTCCCTTTTCTCGACCTTGTCCTGGGCTGAATGACAAAAAACTTTGAATAAAATATGTGATTGTTAAAAAAAATTCCAAATAGGTATTTTGTTGTATTTTTGTTTATTAAATGGGTAATTCTCCGCCAACTCACACAGCAGTTGCCCCGACCCCTCTTCGATTTGCGTGAAACTTTGTCCTAAGGGGTAACTTTTGTCCCTGATCACGAATCCGAGGTCCGTTTTTTGATATCTCGTGACGGAGGGGCGGTACGACCCCTTCCATTTTTGAACATGCGAAAAAAGAGGTGTTTTTCAATAATTTGCATCCTGAAACGGTGATGAGATAGAAATTTGGTGTCAAAGGGACTTTTATGTAAAATTAGACACCCGATTTGATGGCGTACTCAGAATTCCGAAAAAACGTATTTTTCATCGAAAAACACTAAAAAAGTTTTAAAAATTCTCCCATTTTCCGTTACTCGACTGTAAAAAATTTTGGAACATGTAATTTTATGGAAAATTTAATGTACTTTTCGAATCTACATTGACCCAGAAGAGTATTTTTTTCATTTAGAACAAAATTTTTCATTTTAAAATTTCGTGTTTTTTCTAACTTTGCAGGGTAATTTTTTAGAGTGTAACAATGTTTTACAAAATTGTAGAGCAGACAATTACAAAAAATTTGATATATAGACATAAGGGGTTTGCTTATAAACATCACGAGTTATCGTGATTTTACGATTTTTTTTTTTGAAAAAGTTGTTCGTCATCGATCATGGCCGTTTATGGTCACCCGCGACAAACACGGACGACGAAACAAAGAGAAACGCAAAAAGTAACTTTTTCAAAACTTTTTTTCGTAAAATTGCGATAACTCGTGATGTTTATAAGCAAACCCCTTATGTCTATATATCAAAATTTTTGAAATTGTCTGCTCTACAATTTTGTTGAACATTGTTACACTCTAAAAAATAACCCTGCAAAGTTAGAAAAAACACGAAATTTTAAAATGAAAAATTTTGTTCTAAATGAAAAAATGACCCTTCTGGGTCAATGAAGATTCGAAAAGTACATTAAATTTCCCATAAAATGACATGTTCCAAAATTTTTTACAGTCGAGTAACGGAAAATGGGAGAATTTTTAAAACTTTTATAGTGTTTTTTTCGATGAAAAATACGTTTTTTCGGAATTCTGAGTACGCCATCAAATCGGGCGTCTAATTTTACATAAAAGTCCCTTTGACACCAAATTTCTATCTCATCACCGTTTCAGGCTGCAAATTATTGAAAAACACCTCTTTTTTCGCATGTTCAAAAATGGAAGGGGTCGTACCGCCCCTCCGTCACGAGATATCAAAAAACGGACCTCAGATTCGTGATCAGGTTCAAAAGTTACCCCTTAGGACAAAGTTTCACGCAAATCGAAGAGGGGTCGGGGCAACTTTTCCCGATTTCGTGTGAGTTGGTAGAGAATTACCCAAATGCTTTAAATATTGTCTTCAATTTTTATAGAATACGAATTAATTTACAAAGATTTTATCTTTAAGTAATTTTACAGAAAATTGAATACTTTTTTCATATTAAAATAAGAATTAAATTGTTGCCTAAATTAGGTTGAAATAATAAATTGATGATCTTTTTTCCGACATTTTGATCTATTTCGATGATTATAATCATATCTTCAACCCATGTTGCATGGGTTCGTTCTAATATTATACAACACAACGATTGGTATTACCAGAATCCCCAACGTTACACATCTATCACATAAATTAAAATGCCAATACATGGAGTGTAACACAATTGTTCCGTAATCAGAGCTGAAGATTTTTTTTACAGGTCCAATTCCTTTATCAAAGCCTTGAACTGTAGAAATTGTTTAAAACTTAACTTAACTTAAAACTTTTAATAAAACACCAAAATTAAAACTTTGCTTATGAGTGACAAATTTTCCAGTGTTTCAGCTAAATCAGTTAAAAAATTTACAACATTTGTCTTATTTAAGCCAGAGGAAAAAAACGTTTCTTGCGCGTTTGCAATCTCCCTCCTTTGTAGAAATCTGCTGGCACAAAGGCACTGTTTTTAACTTTTAATAAATTTCACAGAGATTTATTTGGGTCGTTTCGATTATTTTTGAAGCCTGTGAATCTTTCAACCAATTAGAAAGTATTTAATTTTATTAAATTGGGCTGTTGCAATTTTTTTTAAAGTTCATGTTTCCCAAAAAAGCAACCCAAAAAATTAGGGGGCAGAAAAAATATGTTTTCAAAAATCTTCAGAATTGTAATGGAAAATAGAAGTCTAAGTAAATAAAAACAATTTGAACAAAATGATTTTTTTGAGAAAAACTGGTGTACAGTACCGCATAGAATTTTTTTTTCGATGATGATTAGAACACTTTTTTCTGATTTTTGGTCATAGTCAAGGGACATAAACTTCAAAAAATACATGCAATGGTATTAACAATTTTTCAGTTTCCTAAAGATTTTTCTTTTTTTTTAACACTTGCAAGAAGGTGCTCCACTGTGCACCGGCCGGGCTCCCAGAAAGCAGTTCAAATAATCACAGCCCGGCCCATCATAAAACTACATTGACTAAATTGCTAAATTGCTGCCACCGACCGCGCGAGTAACGACTTGATCTTTGTTTCAGCCGTTCTTTATGGCCTGAATTACAATTCAGGAAGTGCCCATTTGAGCCGCCACACCACCGACTACACGGACTATCACTTCAGGAATCGTGGGATCACTGCGCAAAACCATCACACACACACACACGTACCTGCGGCGAAAACACTTTGGCACAGCACTAAGGACACTAAGAAGGCGCCTAGCGCGTGCCTTCTCGCGTTCATGACCCACATGGTCCTCGTCCTCGGAGGGTCGCGACGTCCACTCCAGGTACTCGAAGGGATATCACACGACACACGCAACTACACTCGACGCTCCTGCAGGGAGGGAGACAGGGCAGGACAGAACGGGTCGCTCCACGTTCCTGGGAGGGGGTTCGTCGGCAGAATGACTGACTCAATTTATAGTCGGCCATACTTATATAGGGTCCGTTTCAAGCAGCAACAGCAGCACCACCACCACTACCACATCGAAAAAGTACAATTTGGAAACATACATAGGCACAGAGTTGTACTGCAGCAGCCTGGTACCTACTGATAAGCGGCTGCGATCAAGCGCCTCGACACGGACGTAAACGATTCTGCGATCGGTACTTTTTGGGGTGGCGATCGGCATCGATTCGGTTGGGTGTGCAGTGCAAAGATGAACGGTCTGCAGGGTTGCGGGATCTGTTCAGTGCTGATTTTAACTTTAATTTGGAAATATACTTGAATTCATGCACGAACTCACGAACTATTGCGGTTAACACTACGTATCATTTAGATCAATACACTCAACCCCCGGTGGTTGGTCACTTTTTCGTTTGACACTTTTTTAGTTTGTACCCCGTTGGTTGGTCAAAGTCAAACTAAAAAGTGACGAACTGTCACCTTTTACACGGCGCTCACGCACACTATCAAAGCAAATGTTTGGTAGTGTGTGTGAACTCCGTGTAAAAAGGGTGTCAAACTAAAAAGTGACCCCGTTCGTTTGACAACAGTTGGTGTCAAACCATCGGGGTTTGAGTGTATATGATTTAAGAAAAACTAACAAAAAAAGCTCAAAGGTTGCCTTATTGCCAATCTTGTAATTTTAAATCATGTTAGTACACACTGTACCTAAACACAACCTACAAAACACTTATAACTTGATCGTTTGGTACGGTATGTACAGTACACGCATCCTTCCTCCCCTGTGTTTCCTCGCGAATAAAAACACGATTTGAAAAAAAGTTGTTCGATCGGGCCCAACATTGGTCTAAGGCAGTTGTCCTCAGCCAGCTGATCATCGCGGGCCAATTTGGCCCAAAGTCGCGGGCCACATGTAAAATATAAATAAAAAATTAGTTGTAGAACTGAATAGATTGAAAGTTCAATTTTGACACCCAACTTATTGTTTGACAACTTACTAATTGTCACCTATTATACATAATCCATTGAAAATATATTCAACATTCCCCATCAAATCCTTCTCAAAATAATTATTGTTTAAAAATTTAACTGTTATCCAATTGGAAAAAGTTTCACTTTAAAAAAATATAACATTGATTGGACGTTCTTTTTTTATTGAAAATATTTTGCTTTTTTTTAAAATAATTTTTTGAATTGATTTTGAAAATAACATTGTTTTATTAAATTTTCAAAAGGTTCTATCTGCATAGGAAACCCATGACTCATAGGTTGTTTTGAAAAATTACTCTAGATTAATAAGTTTTGCTTTTTTTCGTATTTTATAGAAAAAAAAAATCATATTTATAAATATTTAGAATATTATTTTGCTTCGGAGAATATGTATTATCGAAAAAAAAGAATAAAAAAACGAATTTTTCTATGATTTTCAAACTGTTTATGATCTTTTGTACCAAGTATAATCTTCTAATTTCATGTTCAATCAAAGATTAGAATACAAGAAAAAAAAAACAAATATTTAATCAAATTTACAATCAAATAGAATTTTTATTATCTTTCGTTTTTGTAAAGATAATAACTGAACTGCAAAATTTAAGCTGAAAATCAGAAAAAGCAAAGCAATCCACTTCAACGACCCCCGGGTCTTTTGTGGTCTCTGTTGCAAGTTTCTGCACAATTCCAGGCGTCTGAAGGTTATGTGTGGTAAGTCACCCAAAACCACTTTTACGAAAATGGACCGACGTTCTACTTCCCCATTCAATAGAAGGCGTGATCAGGCAAATCTCGTCTCGAAAAATGCCACCGGGTCCGTCTGGGATGGAACACAGGCCAACTGTGGTGAGAAGCTACCACTGGACCCGGCCGACAAAACACTTATGCAACTTGCTCGTTTGGAACGGTATGTCCACGCATCCTTCCTCCCCTGTAATTCCCCACGAAAAAAGCCCGATTTGAACAAAAAAAAAAAATTGATCTGGCTCAAAGTTGGTCTAAGGGTTCTTTGACCGAAATAATTAGACCAGTATGTTTGTATGGTCATTAGGGAGCCCTTACATCACAGATTACTCTGTGCTGCAATGTTTCAAGGAAAAAAACAAATGCGACTAATGATGGTAATTGATACTAACAGATGCATTGAGGTGACTTTAAGAGTATAGAGCTGTTGGGCACTATTTAAAGCCATCGTCATAGGTTTCAATTTATTTATTTATTTTGGCAGAATCACATAAAATAATAACCAAAATGGCATTTTCACTTAAATTGACAATTTTAGCTAAATTTCAAAACATTATTGATTGGGCGTATTTAAGAGGGACTTCTGACGGTGTTTTTGACACAGGGTTGGATATTCTAAACTGTTTCGTTTAAAATAGAAGGTATTTCATCAAGGCAAATATTGTTCCAAAAATTTATCCATTATTGTAGCTCGCCTGTACACAGTTTTGGCGAACTGCAAAAAACTAACATGACAATATATTCAAAACATACCAAACTAACTTTATACTACATAAAAATCAGTTTGTTCAATACATTTCAGAATTCGACCACATTTCTGTGAAAAAATGTACACGTCGCAATTTTGTATGTGCCACACGGAGAAAAAAGAGTTCCCGAAATCGTGAACAAGCGTTCATGAAAATGAGAACCACGAACAAAGTGTTCAAATGTCATGGTACGTTTTTCAAAATCGTACCATGGGATTTGAACACTTTGTTCGAGGTTCCCATTTTCATGAACGCTTGTTCACGATTTTGGGAACTCTTTTTTCTCCGTGCATACTGTAGACTACCATTAAACAAATCATATATTCAACATAACACCCTTTTGAAATGTTAGAGTTGACTCCACAACTAAAAAAAAAAACATTCGAAAATATCAGAAAATTTCACAAATGTTACATTTTTCAAAATTGAAAATAGGACCATTATAATAAGGTACATAATATCTTGTTAAACATCCTATCTTTTTTACAACAGGTTTGTCACAAAGTCGCACATAAGCGATAAAATTTAGCCAAAACAGCATCATTCGCCCTAATTTTTTTTTTATTATTTTAGCTTCATTACCCTTTATTTTGATAGGATTGTCGTTTAGGACCATCGGAAAAATCTTTCAAATACCTTTCTTAGAGTAAAGAAAATGACGGATTTTCTTGGATTCGCTAATCCGAATAAAATTGCATTCGAATAAGCGAATCCAAATACAGTAATTAGAGCAACTGGGCAAAAGGATACATTTTGACCGGACTACAAGTCGAATTAAAATACAAAAACTTTAAATAAAATGTGTACCAGCCTAAACAAATGTTAACATAGAGTTTATCCCTTTCACACCTTATTTCAATGCTCGTTGGAGTAAGGGGGATCCCGAGCATGGGTAAATAACAAGGGAAATGCGTAATAATACCTTTCTCTAGTATCAATACCAAATTTTGGTATTCCCTTTGAAATTTGTCTTAAGGATTATGCAAGAGCAAAATGTGGTATCATACCAATTTAAGGTATTGTTTTGATATTGCAAAATTGCAGAATTTGTCAATGGTCGAACACCACATTTTGTGTTTATATTGATTACAGTGTTTTATCAAATTCTTCTGAAACTATGGGAAAATTTTGACCAATTTTGACAAAATAATTAATTTTGCGCTAATATGATGTCTCAAAGCGAATGCTTTCATTGAAAACCGAAAAATTCAAACTTGATTTTAAACATTTTTGATATACCCCCTATAGAGCAGTTCTCTAGGATTTCGGTCATTCGATTTTTTTTGTATTTTTTAATCCGGCTGAAACTTTTTTGGTGCCTTCGGTATGCCCAAAGAAGCCATTTTGCATCATTAGTTTGTCCATATAATTTTCCATACAAATTTGGTAGCTGTCCATACAAAAATGATGTACGAAAATTCAAAAATCTGTATCTTTTGAAGGAATTTTTTGATCGATTTGGTGTCTTCGGCAAAGTTGTAGGTATGGATACGGACTAAACTGGAAAAAAATGGTACACGGTAAAAAAATTTTGATGATTTTTTTATTTAACTTTTTATCACTAAAACTTGATTTGCAAAAAAACACTATTTTTATTTTTTTTATTTTTTAATATGTTTTAGAGGACATAAAAAGCCAACTTTTAAGAAATTTCCAGGTTGTGCAAAAAATCATTGACCGAGTTATAAATTTTTTAATCAATACTAATTTTTTCAAAAAATCGAAATTTTGGTCGCAAAAATTTTTTAACTTCCATTTTCGATGTAAAGTTGAATTTGCAATCAAAAAGTACTTTAGTGAAATTTTGATAAAGTGCACCGTTTTCAAGTTATAGCCATTTTTATGTAACTTTTTTCAAAATAGTCGCAGTTTTTCATTTTTTAAAATTAGTGCACATGTTTGCCCACTTTTGAAAAAAATATTTTTGAAAAGCTGAGAAAATTCTCTATATTTTGCTTCATCGGACTTTGTTGATACGACGTTTAGTTGCTGAGATATTGCAATGCAAAGGTTTAAAAACAGGAAAATTGATGTTTTCTAAGTCTCACACAAACAGCCCACCATTTTTCAATGTCGATATCTCAGCAACTAATGATCCGATTTTCAATGTTATAATATGAAACATTTGTGAAATTTTCCGATCTTTTCGAAAACAATATTTTCAAAATTTTCAAATCAAGACTAACATTTTCAAAAAGGCCAAACATTCAATATTTCGCCCTTTTAAAATGTTAGTCTTGGTTTAAAATTTTTGAAAATATTGTTTTCGAAAAGATCGGAAAATTTCACAAATGTTTCATATTTTAACATTGAAAATCGGACTATTAGTTGCTGAGATATCGACATTGAAAAATGGTGGGCTGTTTGTGTGAGACTTAGAAAACATCAATTTTCCTGTTTTTAAACCTTTGCATTGCAATATCTCAGCAACTAATAAAGGTCGTATCAACAAAGTCCGAAGAAGCAAAATATAGAGAATTTTCTCAGCTTTTCAAAAATATTTTTTTCAAAAGTGGGCAAACATGTGCACTAATTTTAAAAAATGAAAAACTGCGACTATTTTGAAAAAAGTTACATAAAAATGGCTATAACTTGAAAACGGTGCACTTTATCAAAATTTCACTGAGGTACTTTTTGATTGCAAATTCAATTTTACATCGAAAAATGAAGTTGAAAAATTTTTGCGACCAAAATTTCGATTTTTTTAAAAAAATAGTATTGATTAAAAAATTCATAACTCGGTCGATGATTTTTTGCACAACCTGGAAATTTCTGAAAAGTTGGCTTTTTATGTCCTCTAAAACATATCAAAAAATAAAAAAAATTAAAAATAGTGTTTTTTTGCAAATCAAGTTTTAGTGATAAAAAGTTAAATAAAAAAATCACCAATTTTTTTTACCGTGTATCATTTTTTTCCAGTGTAGTCAATATCCATACCTACAACTTTGCCGAAGACACCAAATCGATCAAAAAATTCCTTCAAAAGATACAGATTTTTGAATTTTCGTAAATCATTTTTGTATGGACAGCTGCCAAATTTGTATGGAAAATTATATGGACAAACTAATGATGCAAAATGGCTTCTTTGGGCATACCGAAGGCACCAAAAAAGTTGCAGCCGGATAAAAAAATAAAAAAATTAAAATTGAAGAAAAAAGACCGATTTCGTAGAGAATTGCTCTATAGAAATGACTTGAAATTGTGGAAAATTTTCTGAGTCAGGATGGCACATTTTGGTATTATTTTGGTTTTGAAAGATTTCATCAAATTCCTCTGAAAAAAAAAACGAAGTTGACTTTATAGCTGTCGGCCACCATTGCTAGTACCAATCACTAGTGTCTTCCTTTTTATCTACAAGGACTTCGCCGCCCTGGGCTCCTAAGTGTATGAAAGTATGACACGGAGCGACGGCGCCGAATACCCATATTTACACAAAGAATTTTAGAGCGCCCGCCGCGGGATTCGAACCGGCGACCTCTGGATTGTGAGTCCAGTGCGCGGTCCGATTGATCCAATCCTCTGAAACTATGGGAAATTTTTTTATAAATTTTAACGAGATAATTAATTTTGCGCTAAAATGACTTGAAAACCAAAAATGTTAAAGCTGATTTTCAATTTTTTTTTTATATACCCACTAAGATTTTTTTTTAAAAAGTTTGAGATTTCTCTATGTTGGGATAACCAAATATTTTGACAAACGAGTTAATCGACAGATTATTGAATTTTGGTGAATTTCAATCCAATTTCATTTTAATAACACTTTTTTCAATCTTGTTATTTTTCAGAATCTTCAAGAACTTCAAGCACAGGCCGTTCATCAATGACAAATGCATTCGATGTGGTGAAGAATATCACTAAGAACAACATGAAATCATCAGGTGAATAGATTTGGCGGTTCCATATGGATCATTTACGTTTTTTCACTAACTGCAACTGCTGCACTTAAAAATGGTTTGAAAATACCAAATTTTGGTATTACTTGGGCAAATACCAGCGACCAAAATGTGCTCTTGGTTGCCCAGTAATAGATGGTAAAAAACCATGAAATCATACCAAAATCATGTATGTGGAAGACCACAGGAATACCAAAATCTGATTTTCCAAGGGCGCGGGAATACCTAAAAAAAAAACCATGGCAATATCAAGTTTTGGTGTTCAAGCAATGTTCAAAAATCCAGTAGACCTCTACTTGGTATTGAAATGGTTTTATTTTGAGGTATTATTTTACCCTTGGAATAACATGGTTTGGTATTGTTGTGCCCTTTCACATACAAGACTTTGGTATGATTTTGTGGTATTTTACCATCTATTACTGGGCAACCAAGGGCACATTTTGGTCTCTGTTATTTGCCCAAGTTATCCCAAAATTTGGTATTCCCGTGTTATTTACCCCTGCTCGGGATACACTAAATGTTTACATTTGTCTGTAAGCCTAATAAAAAAAATATAGAATTCAACTGACTCCAATACTCCTTTCCTTCAAATGAATAGATGAAATAGTGTCAGGGGGTTTTATTTTGTATCCAGAACTACTGCTTACTTTTAAGACATTTTTTTTGTTAATAACTTTGCTAGAAGAATACATTTTTACGTTTATTTTGAGCAGTTTTTAGAGTACCGTGAAATTGCCGTGAAATTTCAATGTTTTGTAATTGTTTGCCGTGAAAAATCACTAGCCCTAAGAAGGACCCTTTTACATATAAAAACATTAATTTAAACAAACAGGTTGCATTGAGAACCCGGGCAAAATAATTGGTATCTCTTTATGGTGGGGTGTGACGATCCCTTTCTTTTTATAACAACCAACAACGACGTGTTTTTCAATTATTTTTGGCTTGAAATTGTGATGATTTCAGAGGGACTCTTTTCTTTATTTAGATGCCCAAGTATTCAAGATTTCGAAAATAAACTATTGTCATCAAAAACCCTTAACCATTGAAAACTCGAAATTTTGATTTCTTTGATTTAAATGTTCAAACCTCTTAGCCAAAGCAATGCCTCTTAGCAAAGCATACAGAATCGCCCAACCAAATGTTCAAACTGATCTACATTGTTGCTTCAAACCCTTTGTAGTCTCTGGGTATCATTACCGGTGACAAACTTGTAAGAGAATTTGGAGAGAATCACAAGACCAAAAATCTAAAAGCCAACAACAACAAACAGTTTGGCAACACTCTAGCGAGCAACTCAGAACGCACATCAATCTCGCTGGACGATTGTAATTCTGCAGTTTGCTGTTGTTGCAGGGAGTTGTCGTTCAGTTGTTATCCGTTTGCGTAGGCCAAAGGTAATCAGCACCGCGTATAGATGATGGCCCCAGGCCTGGCTGCATTAATGCGGGCCAACATCAACGCGGTGGACACAAGGTAGAACCAGCTCGCGAACAAACAGAATACCTGATAAAGGTTCCTGTTCGTACGGTTTATTCCGTTGTGATCCAGAGACTCGAAATCGCAGAGGACTTTGCCCGATTGTCGTTTTGTTTACTGTTTTGAGTTCAAAGCTAGTTTTGTTAAGTTTGGGGACTACATTTCTCAATTTGAACCGAACATCATCTCGATTCACCAAGAGCTCAAATTGTTCTAGAGTGATAACCTATTATGCTATTTTTACAAAAAAAAAGAGTCTGGATGAATCGTTCGCAGCCGTTCGCAATTACCGCCGCGGTGTCCAGATAGCAACAGCATCAGCAGTACCGGGTCCGGAGAAAGTGATGCTCCGAAGTCAATATGGATTCACCTACCAGTGTGAGCACAAGAATCACAATGAAGTAAAATTTTAGTACCGGTCATTTTCAACGCTCGTGTTCTGCCTACAGTAACGAAAGTTCTTTCGATTTCGCACGAGCATTCATTATCAAGCGCCATTACGGCCAAGCTGTGAATGAAAATGATTTCTTGTTAACGCTTATGTACTCCAATCTTTACCGTTCACCAGGTTAAGGTCATCCGGTGATAAGTTCGCACATTACAAATCCAACGACTTTCGGCTATCAAATGCTGCAGTTGCAATTTCGAAGTTCCTGCCAGTTTTTGAGGTGCCGTTTTCAGACTTCAATTACTTTGTTGCTTGACATTTATTCAGATTAGTCCTAGGTAAAATTCCTCTATCCCAGCTCAGTGAGTAGGTGTACATTGATTCGTTTGTTTGCTTCCACTACAAGGTGATAACGGTGTGATGGAAGTTATTTAGCTAAATATTTATTTGATTTTACAGCCCGTCACTGTTGTGTATAGGTGATTCCGTCTGAAGTTTACGTTCGGTTCCCGAACCCCAGAAGTGCACTTTTGTACCCCAGGTCCGGGAGTCACAGCTCAGTGTTCCGTTATTGTGGCTGCGAGAAGGGTTCCCTGAACTATATAAACCGCTGCTGATAGCGATTCAGATCGTTTCCTAGAAAGCTCGATCTTTACTTTGTTATCAATTGATCAAATAAGTTGGCGAGTCACTGTTTCACAACTTGACGAAATTGAATTACTGTCCGATGCAGCTGGAATGTTTTAAACATTTACTATTATTGCCGCCAATTACACGAAATCAGAAAAAAGTTGCCCTACCCCTCTTCGAATTGTGCGAAACTTTGTCCTAAGGAGAAATTTTTGTCCCTGAGCTCCATTTTTCGAACTCTCGTGACGGATGGACGGTACGACCTCTTGTATTTTTGAATATTCTAATGAAGAGGCATTTTTAAATAATTTGCAGCCTGAAATGCACAGCAAAAAAAGAAGTAATCCAGCTGCGTGTAAAAGGCCTCGGTGTAAAATAATTTTTGCATTATTTTATGAAATTTTATGTAATATTACACCCTGAAATATGTAGCCCATCAGTATCGGAAACCTACTTGATCAAAATGTCAAGCTCATATATGAGTTTAGTCTGATGGCCGAGCGGGCTAAGGCGCCAGTCCGTACTGTTGGTGCTGGGTTTGAATCCCGTCGGTTGCCACTTTTTTTGTGTTTACAAAAAATGTACATGCAGTGTGTAATATTAAGTTTCTTTTTTGACGAAGGTGATAGGCATGCTTTTGCATGCGATTTTACCATCGGATTTTTTGCTGTGTGGTGATGAGATGGAAATTAAGTGACTTTTAGTTAAAATTGAACGCCCGATTGAATGGCGTACTCAGAACTCCTAAAAAACGTATTTTTTATCGAACAAAACATAAAAATACTTTCAAAATATCTGCCATTTTTGGTAAAGAATGATACAATGTTGTACTAGGTTATAGATAAGACAATCAAAAAAATGTTGATACACACATAAGGATGAATGAGAACGGATTTTCCGATCAATACAACAACTTGGGTCTTGGGCAAAAATGTAGATTTTGCTTAAGACTTCTCAGAAGCAATAATTACACTCTAAACATATGTCCCGAGCAGACGGAAATAACGTGGGAATAACATTTTGTGTTATTTGAAAATACTAGGTCAATAACATTTTATGTTATTTATAACAAGTTTTGTTATTCGCCGTTATGATTTTTTTGTTATTGGATTGTTATTGTAATAACAGACTAATAACATTTTTAGTGATTCTTTGAACAAATCTTTGTTATTATTTTTTGTTATTTTAACAACTAATCCGATCTACCCAATAACAGTTGGAGGTATTTTTCCATAACAAAAAATGTTATTCCAAAGTTGTTTTGGCTTGCAATCAATATCAGACCAATAACTAATTTTGTTATGATAACATAAACTGTTATGAAACCCTTATGCAAAAATTGATTTTTCAAGAAGATTCCATAACACTTTCAGTTATTTTAACAGTATTTGTTATTGAAATGGCATGAATTATGTTTTTACCGTCTGCCCAGGGTATCCGTCGAATCGAATTGCGTAAAAAGATAAGTTTTGAAAAAAAAAAAGTTTTGGTATGGTTTAGGTGGCAAGCGTTAGCACAAGTAGGTCAAAATTCAATTGACATTGTTGACATTTTTTTTCGAGGAAATCATTTTTTGTTTTGAGCATATTTTTTCCAACGGAAAACTTTTTGCAATCAAAAAGTACATTTCAAAAGCGTCCAATTTTCCCGGGTAGTAAATTTCCCGGAAAAAGGGAAAAATATTTTAAAGTCCCAGAAATTTTCAGGATCCCAAAAGAAATTATTTTTCTGTGTTGTGTTTGGATTTTAAATGAACCACAATTTTTAATCCAATGTGATTCAATTCTCTTATAAATAAACTTTTGTTTTATTATTGTATTATTTGAAAATTTCCAAAAACAAGAAATTTAAAAAAATGACAAAATTTGAAGATTTTTAGGGGGAGAATGAGGATGCAAAAAATCCAAAGTCTTCAAGCATGTTTGCAGAAAACATACTCTTATCTGACGCTTTCTTGAAAAATTCATGTTTACAAATAATTCGCAATCATTGGGTTTTCATAAATTATTTATTATAATTTTTCACAGTTTTAAATTCTTTCGAAAAAACAGTTTCATTTCTGAATTAAGAAAGTTTAGTTCTTGAAACCATAAACAATATTTGTGTAATAATTTTTCAGATTTTTTTTAAGATTTTTCTGCATTTTCTTTTTTGTTTGAACATTGAGAATTTGTGTGAGGTTTTGCAGAATACTGATTTGAATATCAAACAAGAGCAATGATATACTTTTAATTTTATTTTATAAAATAAAAGCTTTAGTTTTAGCATCCTATCAAACAAGAAATGTTTTACAAGGTATTGCATTCCATTCATCATTTTCGGTTGAGCAAATATACAAAGCAATTCTCTCAGATTTCGGTCATTCGTTTTTTTTTTGTATTTTTTAATCCGGCTGAAACTTTTTTGGTGCCTTCGGTATGCCCAAAGAAGCCATTTTGCATCATTAGTTTGTCCATATAATTTTCCAGACAAATTTGGCAGCTGTCCATACAAAAATAATGTATGAAAATTCAAAAATCTGTATCTTTTGAAGGAACACAGCAAAAAAAGTTGAATTTTGGAATGTTGAAAATTTGGTAGGTTGAATATAACCTCTTTTTTGAATAATATTACCTTAAAAATGTGTAAAAATGTGAACCTGATGAATATTCACCATAAACTGATAAAAAAATCACCATTTCCTGATGTAATATTAAAAATAAATATTGACGTAAAATCTGTCACCATTTCCTGATCATTAGGTCATTACGATCATTTTTTTTTGTGAATGTTTCTATCGATTCGGTGTATTTGGCAAAGTTGTAGGTATGGATAAAAGCTACACTACAAATGATACACGGTAAATATTTTTTTGGTGATTTTTTATTTTACTTTTTGTCACTAAAACATGATAAGCAAAAAAACACTTTTTTTTATTTTTATTTTTATTTTTTTATATGTTTTAGGGGACATCAAATTCCAACTTTTCAGAAATTTCCAGGTTGTGCAAAAAATCTTTGACTGAGTTATGAATTTTTGAATCAATACTAAGTTTTTGTAAAATTCAAAATATTGGTCGCAAAAATCTTTCAACTTCATTTTTTGATGTAAATTCAAATTTGCAACCAAAAAGCACTTGAGTGAAATTTTGATAAAGTGCACCGTTTTCAAGTTAAAGCCATTTTTAGTTTTAAATCAAGACTAACATTTCAGAACATAACGCACTTTTGAAATGTTAGTCTTGATTAAAAAAAATGAAAAGATGGTTTTCGAAAAGATCGGAAAATTTCACGAACGTTTCATATTTTAACACTGTAAATCGGACCATTTGTTGCTGAGATATCTACATTAGAAAGTGGTGAGTTGTTTGGGTGAACCTTAGAAATCATTAATTTTCCTGATTTTAAACATTTGCTTGGCAATATCTCATCAACTAAGGGTCGTATCAACAAAGTTCCAAAAATTCCAAATATGCGTCCGATTCTTAACACCTAAACTCCCAAGCTCAAGAAAAAGGGGAAATTCGTATGGAAATTCCCCCTTTTTCTCGAGCTTGGGAGTTTAGGTGTTAACTTAAAGAAACAAGCTATCATTAAATGTCCCAGTTTTTTAAAATTATATGTTTGTTTTGCCTTCCTCACTGGGCTAACGTCATGATTCGAAATCCGGACACTTAGTAGCATATCATTTTCGTTATAGCTGGCGAAAAATCATGTAATAAGTTGGAAATGTAGAAATATCGCCAGGATTTAGTATAAACAGTCAGTTTCAAGAGAATGCATGCAAAATATGTCCTTTCTAAAAAAAAAATCATCAGAATTTTTAAATTAAAATGACTTGTTGTGCTTCGAATTCCGGACACTGATAAAAGCTGATTCGAAATCCGGTCACATTTGCTTCGAATTCCGGACACTCGATTTTGCTTATGAATCGCACAAATAAGGACTGAAATGTTAGTGAATGTCAATCTTTAGGTCTCAAATAAGCTGTTAACATCAAAACAATCGATATTTTATATCAAAATTTGCTAGAATTTAAAGAAATCAAAACCATAAATTTCTGCTTTGCCTTCCCGGTGCATCGGACGCCTATGAAATATTTCAACGAAATGTTTCACATTGTTGGTAATCTAAAAAAAATATTTTTTATTAATTGTTTTGGCATTAACTACAGCGTTCAAACAAACTTTAAATGAAAGTTGATGTTAGAATTCATCAAATAACACAGTTTTGACACTCATGATGCGAACTAATATCCAAATCTATATATATAAAATTTTTTGATGGTTTTGTTCGAACGCGAATCAGTTCATTACGGAGCGTCGGATCGAGGTGCTCTTTGTTGCGTTGGGTTCGTATAAGCCCAAGGAAGGTTCTTACGCCAAAATGTTACAACTTTGGCTACTCTGGAACCGATTCCGGAAAATCTGCAGATTGTATGGGAAAAGTTACGCAAAATCAAATTTTGATCACAGGAGGCTGAAGAAGCAAAAAAGTTGAAAACGTAAACAAACAAAAAAAGGCAGAACGAAGTTTGTCGGGTAAAGCTTGTAATTGATAAAACAAGATGAAGTGTCCGGGTTTTGAAGCGTCCGGGAATTTGAATCATGACGTAATAATCCTGCTCTCAAAATGAACTTTTTACAGAAAGCTCGTAGACTCACCTTCATGTATATCTATCGACTCAGAATCGAAAACTGAACAAATGTTTGTGTGTGTGTGTGTGTGTGTGTGTGTTTGTGTGTGTGTGTGTGTGTGTGTGTGTGTGTGTGTGTGTTTGTGTGTGTGTGTGTGTTTTTTTTTCATACTTACCTATAGAATTTCATAAAGTTTCGATATGTAGTTCAAAAGTTTTGCATAAAAATGGGTTTTTATATTTATCCGGATGATAGATAAGTAAAAGTAAATCTTTCCCTGTTCCTGAGGGGAACACCCGTGTAGAGTATCGGGGCCGGCATTTACAAAGCGGATTCAGTGACAGTTCATTAATCAACTTAATGTTAACATGTTAAGGTTTATGTTAACATTCCATAGGTCTTCCTAAGGTGTTTTGATAAGCTCCAGTTTGTGACGATACACTACCTTCCCTTTACTAAGCAATCGATTCCAGAAGGGAAAAGATCACCAGTTGTGTTGGTCCGAGCCGGGATTTGTACCCCGATCTACCGCTTACGAGGCGGAAGCGTTCTCACTGGGCTACGTGGCTCGGTCAGGATGATAGATGATAGATCAGTGACCGAAAATTGATTCAAATACCATCATGTTATACATCGTTGGTAAGGTAATCGAAAAACCTTTCCAACGAGTCCAAAACATTGAAGATCTGGCAACCCTGTCTCGAATTATGCCCACTTAAGTGATATTTGTGTACTTTTTTATTGCGGATTTTAAGGGGCTACATACATGTAAATCAGCAAAGTGTCAACGGTTGGTATAGGCACACACTCAAACTTTTTTTTAGATTTGTTTTCAGGACATTAACATATACATTTTTAACTATTATCAACATAAATTTGAAGATATTTGGTTGCATCATTGCCGAGATATAGCTATTTGAAGTTAGCAGTTTCAAAAAAACGGGTGCCACGATATCTCAACACTGCCTCGACCAAATAAGCTCAACATTTTTGTGAAGACTCATTAAACCGGTCCCGTGTGCATGACGAAGGCCGATTTTTAAAAAGTTAATTTTAAAAAAAGATAAAAATATTTTTGTGTTTTTCATATTAAAAATCGTCCGTTTTTGATTTTTGTATTTTTTAAAAAAGCAAAATTTCAAAATCGGGCTTCGTCATGCACACGGGATATGTCTTGAGAGTCTTCACCCCAAATTTCAGCCAATTTGGTCCATCCAATCTCTAGATATCGTGGCACCCGTAAATCAACTCGGTGTTCCGAGAAAAACGCTCACAAAGTTTGACAGTCCGCTTTGCGCATGGCAGAACTTTCAACTTAAATCGTCTTCTACTCACTTAAATCATGACATATCTTCATGAAACTTTCAGGAGTGATTGAAATTCATCTTTTTAAAGCATTTAATAAATATTCGGAAATATGAAAAATTGAGATTATCTACATGTATGTAACCCCTTAAGGAAAACTTGATGGCATTTGTGTCCAAACCCATCGAATCACTTATTGTTGGTGAGGAATGAAGTGAGGAAGGTACCAACCACATAGGTGGATTAGGTTAGTTTTTTTATTAGAATCCGTAGCAATTGATATGGTCGAAAATAAGTGTTTTGGGCTTTTGCTGGGGTTTATTTGAAACTTTTGATAGTTTTTTTTATTTAGAAAACGGAAATTAGCGCTATTTAATTTTTTTCATTTTTTATTTTTTTCTGTTTGCATTTATTATGTTTTTGTTGGATATCAAATGAACATTATTTTTCGAAAATTGACAACATTGTGAAGGGACCATAAACCAAGTGGACACTTTTTAAATTTTTTAATCTCAGTTATTGTTGGATATCAAATGAACATTATTTTTCGAAAATTGACAACATTGTGAAGGGACCATAAACCAAGTGGACACTTTTTATTTTTTTTAATCTCAGACCCACTCGTGTACAATTTTCATACAAAACAAATATTTTTTGTATGGAGTATGGACAATCGCTCCATTTTCAAGTTTTCCGATTTTTGAATATTTTGATAGCCTTTTTGTATAACACAGTTTTTGGAGACTCGTGTAGCCGAACTAATGGGGCAAAATGTCTTCTTTTGTCATAGATAAAATATATAAATAAAAATAGACTTAAAAAATATTTGCTCGTTTTTGGGAGAGTATATGTTGTAAAAGATGGCGTTAGTTAAACAAATAAAAAAAGAAAAGGCAAAAAAGAAGGTATTGAGAGAGTGACCGCTTTCGACGCTCCAAACTATCTCCCAGTGAGGTGGCTGTTCCACACGGACAACGACGGTAGATTACATTTCGGTGCGTTGACCGCACTTTTGTAAACATTCGCCGAGCGCGTCTGAGCCTTATCAGACTGAATGAGCGGTTGGTCAAATTTCTGGATGGCCGTGCGGGCAGAAAAGGCAGCTTGGACGTACGTATGGTGTCATAAAATGGAGAACTTGCTGGATTTTATTTTTGCATTTTTTTTTTAGTTTTTTTAAAATATTCAACTTTAGCTTTTTAAAGCTAAAAAATTGTTGAAATTGAGTTGGGTAAAATAGACTTGAATAATGAGATTAAGAAAAGCACAGTCCTTTGCCTCCTTCCACTAAATAACACATTTTTTCATCCACTTCCCCAAGTATCACAACATCAAACATAACATGCTGAGTGACAGCAGCAAACTCTTTCTGCTCTGCATCTAAGTAGCTTAAGTTTTACGTCGACATTCATCCAATCTCACTCGCTGACTTTGCTGCTGCTGCTGCATAACAGCTTTCAAAGCACCCCTCAAATGTCGACAGTTTCAAGAGGTCCTTGCTGAGAGCTTTGGAGGGAAAAGGAGCGAGCAAAAAAAAGACGAAATTGACGTGGCGCTTATCAGCCAAAAGGAATAGTAAAGTGATGGGTGTGAAGTATATGCGAAAGGTACATGGTACCTTATCTGGAAGTTTTTCAAAATTGAAACTGAAATTGAGTAGAAATTGTTAGTTTTTTTAGTTAGTTCATGCATTTTTTTAAAGATATTATTTAGGTAATCTTAACTTTTTTTATGAAATATTTTTTTGGTTATGTTTCGTTGATTTTGTTTTAATTTTAAGCTATTTGTTTTCGCCCTGAATACCATGCCTTAACCTTTTTATATTTTTTTTTTTTGACTGAATGAGTGACATAAAAAAGAACACCCCGTATATGTTGCTGATAGTATGGTTCAGTCAAGCTAAAGGAAAAATGCTCTAGAGTGTGTTAGAGGTGAAGAGGTGTTGTGTGACATCAGCATGTATACAACATTAGGGTGTAACTACAAAATCGATTTTCCAGCACAGCATTTTTTCAGTTCATTTTGGGGTCCTAAACAATTCCTCAAAGTTTGAGAACCATTGGTTCAGTCCTCACTTTGCGCAAAGCGATTCAATTTTCCATATAAATTTGTATGTTTCACTTGTAATTTCACGCTATATCAAAACCGAACTCATATTTGGATGCTCTGGAATGTGCTCTACAAATTTCCCCAAGAGAGTATGGTGCTAACTTGCTCCTGAAAGAAGGCACAGCGTCCTCAAAACTCGTCTAATTTTCGATCAAAAAACAACAAAAAACACGTTTTAGGCGAGTTTTGAACACGCTGCATCTTTTAAGTCCAAAAAAATGGTATTCTTCATACTAATTCCCATACAAAATTGAATCGCTTTGCGCAAAGTGGGACTTAACCAATCGTTCCCAAACTTTGGGGAGTTGTTTAGGACTCCAAAAGGAACTGAAAAGTTGCTGTGCTCACTAAATTTGGACAACTGAGCAGTTCTCTACGGAATCGGTCTTTTTTCTTTAATTTTAATTTTTAATGCGGCTGAAACCTTTTTGGTGCCTTCGGTATGCCCAAAGAAGCCATTTTGCATCATTAGTTTGTCCGTATAATTTTCCATACATATTTGGCAGCTGTCCATACAAAAATGATATGTGAAAATTCAAAAATCTGTATCTTTTGAAGGAATTTTTTGATCGATTTGGTGTCTTCGGCAAAGTTGTAGGTATGGATATGTACTACACTGAAAAAATATAATACACGGTAAAAAAACATTTGGTGATTTTTAATTTCACTTTTTGTCACTAAAACTTGATTTGCAAAAAAACACTATTTTTTTTTCATTTTTTGATATGTTTTAGAGGACATCAAATGCCAACTTTTCAGGAATTTCCAGAACTGGCAAAAAATCTTTGACCGAGTAATGATTTTTTGAATCAATACAGATTTAAAAAAAAATCGATATATTGGAGGCAAAAAATTTTCAACTTTATTTTTGGATGTAAAATCAAATTTGCAATCAAAAAGTACTTAAGTGAATTTTTGATAAAGTGCACCGTTTTCAAGTTACAGCCATTTTCAGGTAACTTTTTCGAAAATAGTCGCAGTTTTTCATTTTTTAAAATGAGTGCCCATGATTGCCCACCTTTGAAAAAAATATTTTTGAAAAGCTGAGAAAAATCTATATATTTTGCTTTATTGAATTTGTAAATACGATCCTGTGGATCAATCGGACCGCGCACTGGGTTCACAATCCAGAGGTCGCCTGTTCGAATCCCGCGGCGGGCGCTCTAAAAAATTTTGCGTAAATATGGGTATTTGGCGCCGTCGCTCCGTGCCGTACTTTCATACACTTAGGAGCCCAGGGCGGCGAAGTCCTTGTAGATAAAAAGGAAGACACTAGTGGTTGGTACTAGGCAATGTTGGCCGACAGCTATAAAGTCAACTTCGTTGATACGACCCTTATTTGCAGAGATATTGCCATGCAAAGGGGTAATTCTCCGCCAACTCACACAGCAGTTGCCCCGACCCCTCTTCGATTTGCGTGAAACTTTGTCCTAAGGGGTAACTTTTGTCCCTGATCACGAATCCGAGGTCCGTTTTTTGATACCTCGTGACGGAGGGGCGGTACGACCCCTTCCATTTTTGAACATGCGAAAAAAGAGGTGTTTTTCAATAATTTGCAGCCTGAAACGGTGATGAGATAGAAATTTGGTGTCAAAGGGACTTTTATGTAAAATTAAACGCCCGATTAGATGGCGTACTCAGAATTCCGAAAAAACGTATTTTTCATCGAAAAAAACACTAAAAAAGTTTTAAAAATTCTCCCATTTTCCGTTACTTGACTGTAAAAATTTTTGGAACATGTCATTTTATGGGAAATTTAATGTACTTTTCGAATCTACATTGACCCAGAAGGGTCATTTTTTCATTTAGAACAAAATTTTTCATTTTAAATTTTTTTTTCTAACTTTGCAGGGTTATTTTTTAGAGTGTAACAATGTTCTACAAAGTTGTAGAGCAGACAATTACAAAAAAAATGATACATAGACATAAGGGGTTTGCTTATAAACATCACGAGTTATCGCGATTTTACGAAAAAAAGTTTTGAAAAAGTTGGTCGTCGTCGATCATGGCCGTTCATGGTCACCCGCGACAGACACGGACGACGAAACAAAGAGAAACGCAAAAAGTAACATTTTCAAAACTTTTTTTCGTATAATCGCGATAACTCGTGATGTTTACAAGCAAACCCCTTATGTATATATATCAAATTTTTTGTAATTGTCTGCTCTACAACTTTGTAGAACATTGTTACACTCTAAAAAATAACCCTGCAAAGTTAAGTCTAAATGAAAAAATGACCCTTCTGGGTCAATGTAGATTCGAAAAGTACATTAAATTTCCCATAAAATGACATGTTTCAAAATTTTTTACAGTCGAGTAACGGAAAATGGGAGAATTTTTAAAACTTTTTTAGTGTTTTTTTCGATGAAAAATACGTTTTTTCGGAATTCTGAGTACGCCATCAAATCGGGCGTCTAATTTTACATAAAAGTCCCTTTGGCACCAAATTTCTATCTCATCACCGTTTCAGGCTGCAAATTATTGAAAAACACCTCTTTTTTCGCATGTTCAAAAATGGAAGGGGTCGTACCGCCCCTCCGTCACGAGGTATCAAAAAACGGACCTCGGATTCGTGATCAGGGACAAAAGTTACCCCTTAGGACTAAGTTTCACGCAAATCGAAGAGGGGTCGGGGCAACTTTTCCCGATTTCGTGTGAGTTGGTAGAGAATTACCCAAAGGATTAAAAACAGGAAAATTGATGTTTTCTAAGTCTCACCCAAGGGCGTAATATTGATTGTTTGGCCCGTTTGTAATGTAAGTCTCGATTTTAAATTTTTGAAAATATTTTTTTCGAAAAGATCGGAAAATTTCACGAATGTTTCATATATTAACATTGTAAATCGGACCATTAGTTGCTGATATATCGATATTAGAAAATTATGGGTTGTTTGGGTGAGACTTAGAAGACATCAATTTTCCTGATTTTTAACCTTTGCCTGGCAATATCTTAGCAACTGAGGGTCGGATCAACAAAGTTCAATAAAGCAAGGAATAGAGAATTTTTTCACTTTTTCAAAAATATTTTTTCAGATGTGGGCAAACATGGGCACTAATTAAAAAAAATTAAAAACTGCGACTATTTTCAAAAAAGTTACCTAAAAAAGGCTATTACCTGAAATCGGAGCACTTTATCAAAAATTCACAAAAGTACTTTTTGATTGCAAATTCGATTTTACATCGCAAAATGAAGTTGAAAAATTTTTGCGACCGAAATTTCGATTTTTTTAAAAAATCTGTTTTGATTCAAAAAATCATAACTCGGTCAAAGATTTTTTGCCCATTCTGGAAATTTCTGAAAAGTTGGCATTAATGTCCGATAAAACATATGAAAAAATAAAAAAAATAAAAAAGTGTTTTTTTTGCAAATCAAGTTTTTTTGACAAAAAGTGAAATTAAAAATCACCAAAATTTTTTTACCGTGTGTCTTATTTTTTCAGTGTAGTCCGTATCCATACCTACAACTTCGCCGAAGACACTAAGTCGATCAAAAAATTAATTCAAAAGATACAGATTTTTGAATTTTCACATATCATTTATGTATGGACAGCTGCCAAATTTGTATGGAAAATTATATGAACGAACTAATGATGCAAAATGGCTTCTTTGGGCATACCAAAGGCACCACAAAAGTTTCAGCTGGATTAAAAAATACAAAAAAATCGAATGACCGAAATCTCAGAGAATTGCTCAACTATAAATTTTTCCATGCAACCATATTACACCCTAATACAACAAACGAGGGGCGGCGGAGAAAAGTATGCACTTTTATGAGCAAAACGGACGTAACGGGACAGGACATTACGCTGACTGGGCTGCTGCTGCCGTCGAGGAGTTGACACTTTGGCAAATCCAATATCCTTGCGCGAGCGCTTGAGTCGTCACTCCTTCACTCTCTCCCTCTCTTTTGTCGTTGATGTTTTCTGTTACTTTGGGCTTTGAGCACTAGACTGTTTTATGGAGCAGCATTTGGAGTTGTGATAAGATTTTCGTTGATGATACTTACACTTTCGTGTAGGAGTACGCATCTTGTACGTAAAACGCCATTTAGAAATCGTTTACCGTTGACAGGACCATAGA